>NW_021703781.1:61568454-61683434 GCF_005190385.1 Monodon monoceros
TATATATATATATATATATATATATATATATATATATATATATATATATATATATACCACATCTTCTTAAACCAATCATCTGTTGATGGGTACTTGGGTTATTTCCATGTCTTGGCTATTGTAAATAGTGCTGCAATGAACATTGGAATAAATAGTGCTTCAGTGAACATTGGGGTACATATATCTTTTGGAATTAGAGTGTTTGTCTTTTCTGGATCTATGCCCAGGAGTGGGATTGCTGGATTATATTACAACTCTATATTTAGTTTTCTAAGGAACCTTCACACTGTTTCCCAGAGTGGCTCACCAATTTACCTTCTCACCAACAGTGTACGAGGGTTCCCTTTTCTCCACACCCTCTCCATCCTTTATTATTTGTAGTCTTTTTTGATGATAGCTATTCTGATGGGTGTGAGATGATACCTCATTGTGGGCTTTGGTTTGCATTTCTCTAATAATTAGCAATGTTTAGCATCTTTTCACGTGCCTGTTGGCCATCTTTATGTCTTTGGAGAAATGTCTATTTAGGTCTTCTGCTTGTTTTTAAATTTTGTTCTTTGTTTTTTTGATATTAAGTTGTATGAGCTGTCTGTATATTTTGAATATTAACCTCGTGTTGGTTGCATCATTTGCAAAGATTTTCCCCGCTCTGTAGGTTGTCTTTTTGTTTTGTTGATGGTTTCCTTTGCTGTGCAAAATGTTTAATTAGGTGTCATTTGTTTATTTTTACGTTTCTTTCTTTTGCCTTAGAAGACTGATCTAAGGAAATATTGGTACATGTCTGAGAATGTTTTGCCTGTGTTCTCTTCTAGGAGGTTTATGGCGGCATGTCTTATATATAGGTCTTTAAACCATTTCGATTTTACTTTTGTATATGGTGTGAGGGAATGTTCTGATTTCACTGATATACATGTAACTGTCCAGCATTCCCAACACCACTTGTTGAAGAGACTGTCTTTTCTCCATTGTATATTCTTGCTTTCTTTGCTGTAGATTAACTGACCATAGGTATGTGGGTTTGTTGAAACAATTTATTTTATCCTGAAGAATTAATGATATTCTAACCTTGATTTTGAAAATAAATTATACTTGATTTCAAAAGGAAAACTGTGAAAGTAGACATTACTCTTGAGCTAAACAGCATCTAGAAAAGTGCCTAGTACTTATCAGTTGCTTAATATTTAATGATATAGTCAATGAATGTCAATGTCAGTATATTAATCTACCTTTGTAAAATATGCAGAACACTTATTAATGTTCAGAAGTTAAATGGGCATAGGCAAAACATCAATATCAATATTATATTTTATTTAAACACATTATTTGTCACAATAGTTTATTCTGCTAAGAATGGAGTGAAAATAGTCTTACGTATGAGTCTTTCACCAACATACTGCTTTTCACAAATCAACACTGACAGTATGCTCTGTAGAACCACAACAGAAATTACCGTTAGAATTTATTCCCCAAGGAGCATTTGTTGGAGGGCAGAGTAATGATTTTCTGTACCTGAGTTCCATTTTAGAATATTTTCTAAAACCTTATAAAACATGTTCCAAAATTAATGGATTTTTTAAAGGAGCCTAGAGATCTCTAAAATATTCATAAATTGAATTTTATAAGAAAGAGTGATTTTATTAACACTGATAAAGAACAAAAGAGTTGGTTGCATGAGAGATTCAAAACAACTTATTTCAGTAGCTAGTACTCAGTGGTTTTCATGAAATAAAATTAGTCTTATTTTGGAACAACAGGAAGTAGATAATAGAAAATAAGTTTAAGCCTGATTCAAAAGTAAGACAGCATGGCTACCTAGCTGACAAAATAGTGAAAGAAAATGCCCAGCTTCTTTTTATGAATTTTTAATCTAGTTCTTTTTTATAATATTGCTAATGTTTCTGAAAGAAAGGGTGGGTGGGCATCAAAGCTTGAATTTTGGAGTCAAAAGCTTGGTCAAAGAATGAGATTGCCTTGCCTCAGAATGTGATTTGTTAGCTTAGGTAGTTTGTAATGCAAATGAAAGTTTTATTTTTCAGTTTTAAATAACAGGGGGCTTTGTTATGAAATATGTTAAAATGTTTTAAGAAACAGTATTTTCATATTTGTTTCATAATTCCCAAATCACTAGTTTTCTTACTTTATGATTGAAATATGTTAAGAAAAACTAGTCTATGCCATTTACATAGCTTGACTAGAAGTTCTTTATGGAATACTGACTATGCTAAGAATCATGTGTGCCTAGGGGGCTTTTAACTTAGAAAGAAAAAAAAGGACTATTATTTACATGTATGAAGTATGGACTGAGACCCAAAGGAGAGGTACGATTATTCTCTAGGATCTACAGGAAGACAAAAGTCCCTGATTTCTCTGGGGAATTGAGATTTTTCCACTATTCAGAATTCTGGGCCCTATACATTATTCAATTGAAAGGGTTTTACCCCAAATCTTGTTATTTAAAGGAAAAAACTTTCTCCTTGATTTTGTGCATTTATTTTTATAAATACTCTTAGAAGTTTTGTGTGTGTGTGTGTGTGTCCTTGGTTCTGCCCCGATACTCAGAAGGTTGGATATATACCACCAAAATCCTCTATATCATGCCCAAATTTAGCTCAAAATCTAGTGAGAATCATTTATATCTTTGGCTCCTGAATTTGACTGAAGTTGGTTATAATTAATTATAGCTGAGAAATGAGAATGATGTATGTGTGTGTGCATGTGTGTATAAAATTGAAGTCCATTCCAAGAAAAAACACAAAATATTAAGAGATTTCAGCCATAAAAAAATAAATGACCAGGATTCAGTGTACAAAATTATTATACTTTATATTAAATGAATAAACACAATTAGTCCACACCTTACCTGTAGGCTTGCATAAGTCTTTTCATATCACCGTTATGTCAGACATTCATCCTTGGGAGTAAGTGATGAGGGAGAGTATAAGGAGAAAAGTACTGGTCACATACTATGATTGAAGTCATGCCCTCAAACATTAACCTTATCCCAGTCTTATGACTTCCACTCTATGGAGATTCACCCTTCCTTACCAACCATGAAAGAGTGAAGTTTCAGTTTGTAAAGAGAGATGATTGGATTTATACATTTTGTATTCCCTCAAGAATGAGTGTGAAGAGTTAGAATGCTTACAGACCAACCCTCTGGAAATTTAGGAGAACAAGAGTTTAGAATAATCCTCTCATTATTATCTGGGAGAAAGAAAAACTCTTTAAGTAATAATAGGTAACTAACTCTCTTGAAGAAAATGTAAAAAGAAAATAACAAATTTGTATTTAGGTGAAAGGAAAGCACTATGACGTCAGAGATTAGTTGTAAATGGCTTAGGTTTAGAGGTTAAGTTAATTTGGAATGTCTTTGGCTGCAAGTAATAAAATGCCTGACTACAGGAACTTTAAAATTCAGGATATTGTTTTCCACATAAGCTGAACTCCAGGTATGAGCCATCTAAAGCTGGTGCAACTGCTTAGTGATTCTGTCAGATGGGTGGGAAATGGGAGTGGAGTTGGCCAACCTACAGTATTAGTGATTTTTCCCAACAATATCTAATGTGTTTTCTTCTACCAAGTAAGGAAAGTTGTTATTGAAAAAATTCAAACCTCTTTATTTTTTAAAGAACATTCACAAATACCATGTAGTCTTTCATTATATATGTTGACTGAAAAAAAAAGGCACAACCTAAAAGTTGAGAGTTATGTTTTATTTGGCGGATATTCTGAGGACTTCAAGCCCTGGACACAGCATCTCAGATAACCCTGAGAAACTGTTCCAAAGAGGCAAGGGGGGAGCCAGGATATATAGGAGTTTTACAACAAGGACCAGGTAGTTGGAACATCAAAAGATTACTGTTAAAGAAAACCAGATATCTCAAGTTAAGAAATTTAACACTTTTCCACATATATGGGGAGGTGCAGAGTCTAGGCTCACTGAAACCATTCCTTTGATGTGGACTTCAGCTGTTGGGAGGCCAGTATCCTGCTTTTATCCGTCCTGAATCCCCTCAGGGTGCACAGTTGAGGGGACTGCAGCGGCTGAGGGCTTGGCAGAAGGCAGCTTATTTGTCTCTATCCTGAGTTCCCTCGGGGCTCATGGTCCAGGACACTATACTGTGATGGTTTGATGGCTGCAATGTCCTTTAATTACTGATAGAGCAGACAATACTTTTTATCGACATAGATGTCATAGTTGACAAATTATATTAAAAATATGTCCTAATCAAGTATTTCTAGCTCTTTTTACTTTAAATATTTTGCTGTTATAATTAGCTTTCTAATTATTCACAAATAAAAAAAATGTTTTGGCTTTTGGTTTTTTTATTTTAAGGTTTCATTATAGGATTTTGTTTTTGTAATGTAATGAAAGTTCTGAACTACAAATCAAGATACTTGGGATCTAAGTGAATAGGCTTGAGGATCAAATCAACCTAGGTTCAAATCCTTGATTCACTTCTTACTAACTATAAATTCTCCTGAAATAATATTGAATTACCAAACCCCATGAGGGCACCCCTCATGATATTTCTTAAATAAAGGAATTAAAAAGACCTTAGTCATGTCATTCTTTCTTTTTCTCCCATTATAGTGGTTGTTAATGTGGAGAAAAAGTACCTGTCAAAGTGAGTTGACTTACCTCAACACTGAAGATACAGAGTATTTATAGTCACCAGTCACCGCCCCTCACGGGGCATACTGTCAGAGATGCAGTTCTTGACTTCGCTGAGATTTTCTTCTGTTCTCTTTGGTCCAGTGAAAATCAGTTTCATTGTTTTCCCCTCTCCCTGCCACTCAGTGCCTCCTATCTCTTCCTATCTCTCTTTCCACATTTTCTGCTTGTGTGTGTGTACTTTGATTTATGGTAGAGCCCCCACTGTCTCCTCCTCTTGAATTTGACTATTGTTAGATATCCAAGGGCACAGAGGGAAGAGAAACTGCAGGATTTTTTCACTGTCTTGGCCTTTTGTTGCTTCAGACTTCTCTAGAATGAAGATAAGAAAACAAATTCTGCTATTAAAAAAAAAAACCAAAATTTAAGAACTGAAAAATAAATATAGGAAAGTCTAAGGAATACCCATTGCACATTCAAACAGCTTAGTTTTGGCTTCGATGGAGGAGGTTTTTCTCCTTCATCAGGGTAGAGGTAAAGAGATGGAGAGAGCAAAGTTATTGACCAAGATAGCCTTAAAATTCCCCTCAGTTTGACTAAATTTTAGCGAATTTTTTTCCCTGACTATAGGTCCCTCCCCTCCCTTTTCTCAGAACTTTTACTTTAGAAAAGTTGCAAATTATTTTCTGCTCCTTTTGAAATGTACATAAATCTCCTTAAAAGCCTTTTGCCGTTTTAGGATCCAGGGAATGTCTTAATCGAGGACCTGGGAATTGTTCCTTTGTAAAATTGATCAAGGAAGATAACACTCCTATCTCCCAATTTATATGTGGAAATAGAAACCTGATATAGGTGTGTGCCTTGCTCAAAGCTGTAAACTACCTCCTGTCTTGAAGATATAAGTAAGTTTACTTTTCCTTTGGGTAAGGCCAAACACAAGTGGCTTATGTATGATTCCTCCACCTACCTCTTAACTCCCCAGTCGTTTGTTTCAGCAGTGTTGAATTCAATCTCTCCCTTACTGCAATAGTCTTAAATAAAATCTTACTTATCTTTGCATGGTACAATTTTACTTTGACATTATCTGTCCTCAGAGGTTTGTGCAGTTTGTTCCTGTGAATGGCTTAAGAGACTAATCAAGGTACAGGCAAAGTCAGCTGGTTCAGTATACTCAGTGGTAGACTTCTCAAACATCCTGCCCCACCCTGCACCCACCCCGCCACCCTCTTCAAAGACATCACCTACAAGTGGCAATAATATAATCAGAATCCCTATTGGAGACTTAGTCTACAGCTACACCAACCAATATGCTATCCCATCGCCATGAGTGACCATCAAGTGTTTGGAATGTGGCTAGTCTTGGGTGTCCTGTAAATGTAAAATGTACTGCATATTTTTGCATTTATTACATGTTGAAATGGTAATATTTGTAGTACTGTGTTAAATAAGACATATAGAAATTAATGTCACCTGTTTATTTTTAGTCTTTTCAATGTGGCCACTAGAAAATTTTAAATTATATATGCAGCTCATTTTGTGTTTCTATTGGATAGTGTTGGTCTAGAGACAGCCTTTTAATTTAAAGCCAGAAGTAGTTTACTATGTTTGCCTCTAGAAGCTGAGCCAGAGCAACTTTTGTGAATAAAAGAGGAAGAAGATGTCTATAGAGGAGGCAGCAGGAGATGGTAGAAAAAGAAAAGGTTTTGGTATAAGGGTAATAACCAAGGTTTAAACCCTAGGCTCCACCGCTTTCTGCTGTGCAACTAGGAGCAAATTATCTCATCTTGGTAAACATCAATTTTCCATCCTTAAAACTAGATCATTATAGCTCTTGGGGAGTCCTTAAAAATATTCACTGGGACAATTTCTATGAAGTGTTTAGTAAATGCATGTTTAATAAAGAGTAAACTAAGGAAAAATCTATGCCAACAAAAGACTCACTAGAGGACATGCTGCATCCCAGTAATGTTTTTCCATATCTCTCTTTTTTAAGAAAAAATTAATTTTTCCTTGGTAATAAGGATCAATCACTCCAACCAGTGGTTACTCCACTCACTGCTTATTGATTCATCAGCATGAAAAGCCCAAAATTGTTAAGTGGCAGTCTCACCATCCAGTTAATAGAATAATGTTATTTTGTCACCTGTTGGAAGTATTCCTCCACTGGGAACAAAATTTCTAAAGCAAAAGAACCCAAATCTGTGTATTAGTAAGAAAAAACTTTTCTAATGGACCATTGGGGCCACAGCTAGAATAACACCCACCATTTGCATGACTTGATCCCTGGATCCATGAATTCTGGGAGTAGGAGAAAGATTGCTGTATGTTTATCAGAGATTCAGAGAATATAACACCCTAAAGGCTACAAACTCAGAGCCTTAAAGTGTTTTCATCCTCTGATGCTATCAGTTGATGCATCTTTAAAATGCTGTCTTTTAATCTCTCGAGCCAGCTGCTTCATGATGTTGGAGAATGTGGTAAGAGCAATGAATTGCATTGGTTTGAATCTACTACCTTACATTATTTTCTCTAAAATGAGTTCCCTAGTCAGAAGCAACACTAAGTGGTATGCATGACAGTGTCTTCAAATGGGGGTTTTGGCAGAATCACTGTAGTCAGGAAATAAAATATGTAATAAAAATAAGTGCCTATTTCAATGAGAAGAAAGTACCATCTCTTTCATAATGGAAATAGTCCAGCATAATCAGTTAGCCACTTAGTGGCTTGTTGGTCTCCCCAGCTAACTGTGGGCTCAGTGTTAGTTTGTGCTGTTGGCAGGTTGAGTTCCCATCAGTAGCTGTAGCCATATTAGCCTTGATGAAGTGAAATCCAAGTTTCTGAGACCATATATAAAGTCTAACCCTGTCACCATGGCCAACTAGTTCATGAGCCCATTGGGCAAGGGCAGGGAGGGCTGGGGAGAGACGGTAGCTAACATTCATTAAATATTTTATTGTATGTACTTGATTATTGATACTAATAAGAGTCTCTCTAAGCTGAGGTTTCTCTTTAGTAAAGAGTAACCCAAGCCCATTGTCACTAGTTTTACCATTGTCTTCCGTCTAAATATTTGAGCATCCAGACACACCATTAGTCACTGTCCACAAATTAGAGTAGTTCCATGCCTTTGGACATGTTTCCTTAAAGGCAAAATTCACTGTCTTCTGGGCTGAGCACATCTTTTATTATAAATCAACTCAAGTATTTAACGTTTGGGGAAACTTCCTCTGCAGTAAACCAAGTACATTTTGGCATCTGAGCTTGATTCAATGCAGACCACCCCTTAGTTCAGTTTTCAGATATTTGACTAAGAAGGCTGATAGACCTATTCCGCACAGCTCCAGCTTATTAAATCCAGGAGTTTTGGCAGATACACCCATTTGGAACAGTTGCTTTAACTCAACAATATATTCTTTCCATTCTGATCCCCAATCCTCATAATCCATTCCCATATGTATTCCAGTTCTGATGAAGTAAATTAGCAAAATCTTATAATTCTGTTGATTTACAGTCCCTTCTCAGGGCTCACACCTTGGATCCATTCTCCTGGGGCCTATCAGTACTAAATCTGGTTATAAACCTAGATGTCACGAGATATTGTGTGGATATGTTTTGAGCAGGATCCCTATTAATTCACAAGGCAACTATTTCAAGAGAACCTGTTACAAGTTCTTCAGGAAGAGTAAAAAGAATCCATTCACGTAGGGCAGAATGAGCTGCTTCTACTAGTAACTGAGATTCCGCAGAGCTTCAAAGTGCTCAGTCTCAGCTGAATTTTCCATTGTATCTATATTACAATTTCCAATGTGCCACTCCTTCCCAACAATATTCTAATATTAACATAAGAGAACCTATAAAGTTTATTAGTCTTGTGTTTTAGATTTTTAGCAGTCTTAATGCTGAGACTAGAAGAGATATGTGTTACTTTCAGGGCAGAATAGAAGTATTCCGGTTTCTTATTCAAATGTTTATCTGGGAATTTGAAGCCCTGAGCTCCACTTTTGTTTTCTCCCATAAGTACATGAGCACTCTTAGAAGCACCCACACAAACCCACAGTTATTATACTCTTTATTTCTACTGAGTTGTTATTTAGCTCTGTGGTAACAGCTGGTTGATCACCCAAAGCCTTGCCTTCTGAAAGCATTTACTCCAAGTGGCTAAAGGTCTCAATTTTAGTAACTCTTGCCAAGGCCTAACAGATACTAGGAATGTCCTGTTTACTCCCCATCAGTGGTGTCGTTAGTCCAGCTAAATCTTTTCAGATGAATAAACCAAGTCCATATTTCTATCCTTAAGTTTCTCTTTCCATGGAACCACTTCTGATACCAAAACCTACATCTTTGAATCTTTAGTCATGGAGTATTAAGAG
The DNA here is from genome assembly GCF_005190385.1 of Monodon monoceros. Lineage (NCBI taxonomy): Eukaryota > Metazoa > Chordata > Mammalia > Artiodactyla > Monodontidae > Monodon > Monodon monoceros. Next base: position 61,577,440 of record NW_021703781.1, read on the forward strand.
ATTAAAGAACTGATTTTAGATATTAGCTCTGTGGCAAGAGCTGGAGAGATAAAAGTCAGAAATCGAGTCAGAGAATTAGAGAAAGTATCATTAATTGTTCCTCTGAGGCACTGGCACAGTTGAACACGTCAGAGCTTCCGGTGAAATCTGAAAAGGCAAGCAAAATCCACCTGCTAAAATAGATGTAGAAGGGTGAACTCACGGGGACTGTGACAGGAAGGTGTGCTGTTATGTAATTACCATCTCTGTGGTTCTGCAGTTGTTCATCTAGTAGAGGGCTGATAGAAGCTAGGTCTGCAGTCTGGAAAATAATCAAGATACAAAGCAGAGGATATCAGAGACAAACTGGACATGCTAGCCTATAGCTGTTATGTAAGCATATCTGCCCAAGACAGCCTTCTGATATTAATGGCATTTGCTGTATTTCTTCCAGTTCTCATGAAACTTTCTCTTTTTGTCATCCCTAACCTGGTATCATACAGAGGTGGGCATTCTGTGATACACAGCTCAAGCTTAGCTAAGTTTGCCCCTTAACCAAGTTAGCCTGGAGACATCCAGCACGTACATAACAATGTTTAGTTAAATAACTAGTCACTGTGTACCTTAGTATGGTCCTGTAGGTACTGCTCAGTTCAAGGTAAAGCTTTCTGTGAACTACATCTGACCTCTCATATACCAGACAATATTTCTCTTTCCAGATTCTGAACTGTACCTCAGAATCTATTGATCGATCCACATTCTGGAGCCTTCTGACCTCCTACTGAAAAATAGATTACATTCTTTATGTTTTGTATCTGCTGAGTGTAGCTGCTGTTTCCTGATTCAGATGTCTTGATCTTTGTTTGTCAGTTTATTTGTTTTGTTTAATCTATGTGGTTGGATAGCTTCTAGGTCAGTAGCTTCTTGAGGAAAGGTGAGTGAGGGCAGGAGAAGGAGGAGGAAGAGGAGATGGAAATGGAGAAGGAGAAGAGAGATTTCATGTCTGAAATTTCTCTTTATTCTGTGGTCACACGGGACCAGGAGACTTGCTGAATATACAATATTACATTGAGAGTAATTTTTATCATAATGCTATTGAATGCATGTATCTTACGTTTTCTCTCGCGAATAAGCCTATTGAGATTCCTGATGCCATTCTATTTTCCATCCTATTTTAGCTCTCTGGAAATCCTTATGGTCTTTTTAATTTTTGAATTCTGAAATTTGGCAAGGTATGACTTTGTATCCCTTTTTATGCTTGTATGGAATACTCAGCCTACTACTTATTCAATCTGTAAACTAATCAATTATTTATTTATTTATTTTTCTCTCAAGCTAGTATTTAAAATAGGAAATCCAGATTAAACTTTAAAAAAAATTCTTATTATTTGTTAAGATGAAACAGACTCAGTATTCATTCAAACCTACTTTCCATTGTTTGATGCTGTGGAGACCATGATCTGCATGATTTTGATGGTTACCAAACCTACTAAATTGTAACAAACATGGCCTCTATCCTAGGCCATGTTTGTTACAATTTCCACAAGTTCTTTCTTTTTATTTCATTACACTCATCCAAATTGTACTAGTATAAGAAGGCTGAGTGCATGTCTCATGTCTTCTAGGGAGACTTCTGAGTATTCTATTTATTAATTTTCTCTTTCTCTCTGAACTCTTGAACCCCACACTTTATCAATTTTATATGTATGGTAGATAGTAGGCAGAAGAAACTGTAATGTTCTAGGTAATGTTTTTTGAATCCAGCATAGTTTGGTCATTCTGAGTACACTTATGTAAATATTTCAGAAAGCTTTATGATAGGTTACGGTATTTTTTTTCTTGTTATTTTATTAAAGACTATACTTTTAGAGCAGTTGTAGGTTTACAGTAAGATTGAGAGGAAAGTACAGAAATTTACCATATACACCTCAGCCCAACACATGCATACCCTCCTCCATTATCAACATTAATCACTAGAATTGTACATTTTTTTTAACTGAGGGAGAACTTACATTGACACATCATAATCACGGAAATCCTTAGTTTGCTTAGGGCTCACTCTTGATTTTGTTCATTCTATAGGTTTGGACAAATGGCATATAGCTATTATTTTAATATCTTACAGAGTATCTTCACTGCCCTTAAAATCCTCTATTACTGTGTGTTCAGCCCCCGAGCCCCAGCTGCTGATCCTTGGCAGCCACTGTTCTCTTTATTGCCTCCATAGTTTTGCCTTTTACAGAATGTCATATGCTTGGAATCATATAGTATGAAGCCTTCTTAGACTGGCTTATTTCACTTGGTAATATGCACTTAAATTTCCCTCATATATTTTAATGGCTTGATGGCTCATTTCTTTTTAGCGATGAATAGTATTCCATTGCCTGGGTGTAACAGTTTATTTATGTATTTACTTGCTGAAGGACATCTTGGCTGCATCCATGCTTTGACGATTATCAATAAAGCTGCCGTAAACATCCTTGTGCAGGTTTCTGTGTGGTCATAAGTTAGGAGTATGATTCGTTTTTTTTTTTTGTTTGTTTGTTTTTTTGCTGTACGCGGGCCTCTCACTGTTGTGGCCTCTCCCGTTGCGGGGCACAGGCTCTGGACGCGCAGGCTCAGCAGCCATGGCTCACGGGCCCAGCCGCTCCGCGGCATGTGGGATCTTCCCGGACTGCGGCAGGAACCCGTGTCCCCTGCATCGGCAGGCGGACTCTCAACCACTGCGCCACCAGGGAAGCCCTGATTCGTTTTATATGTAATCACCAACCTGTCTTCCAAAGTGGCTATATTTGAGAGTTCCTATTGTTCCCCATCCTTGCCAGAATTTGATGTTACTAATTTTGTCCATTCTAACAGTATCTTATTGTTTTAATTTGCATTTCCCTGATGACATATGATGTGGAACATCTTTTTATATGCTTATTTGCCATCTGTATCTTTTTGGTGAGGTACCTGTTAAAGTCTTTGGGCCACTGCTTAATTGGGTTGATTGTGTTTTTATTTTTGAATCTGCCTTTTGCAAATATTTTCTCCCAGTCTGTGTCTTGTCTTCTCATTCTCTGGATAATTGTCTTTTGAAGAACAGAAGTTTTTAATTTCAGTGTAATCCAGCTTATCAATTATTACTGTCACATATCTTGTTATTTAGTATTGTATTTAAAAATACATCAGCACACCCAAGGTCATTCTAGTTTTTTTCTGTTATCTTCTATGAGTTTTAAATTTTTGCATTTTACATTTTAGGCCTATGATCCATTTTGAGCTATTGTTTTTGTGAACAGTGTAAGTTTTGTGTCTAGAAGATTATTATATGTAATAAAATATATATTATATAATAGGTATATATATATATATATATATACACACCTGTTTTATATAATATATATAGGTATATATTTTTTAAATCTCGGTGCTCTCAGGGGTGTGCACTTTGCCTCCTCATTGTGCCCTTGAGTGGGTCCAGGTCTGCCGGGGGGCCCTCACTGAGTCCGCAGGGCCACATGGTATGGGCGTCCTGCCCTTGCTCTCCTCACACCCCGCTCCAAGGCAGTGCCCACCACCCACGCTCCCAGCTCCAAGGCTGTCCCGCAGAGCCCCGGTGCCTCATGCACACCCTATTATATATATTTTTTGCACGTGGATTTCCAGCACCATTTTTTGAAAAGTCTGTCTTTTCTCCACTGTATTGCCTTTGCTATTTTGTCAAAGATTCATTGACTGTATTTAGGCAGGTCTATTTCTAGGTTCTCTATTCTGTTCTTTTAATCTTTTTTTTTTTTTTTTTTCCAGTTCTTTCACCAATACCACACTCTCTTGGTTACTGTAGCTTTATAATCAGTCTTAAAGTTGGGTAGCATCAGTCCTCCAACTTTGTTCTTTAATATTGTTTTGGCTGTTCTGAGTCTTTTTTTTTTTTTTAACATCTTTATTGGAGTATAATTGCTTTACAATGGTGTGTTAGTTTCTGTTTTATAACAAAGTGAATCAGCTATACATATACACATATCCCCATATCTCCTCCCTCTTGCGTCTCCCTTCCACCCTCCTTTTCCTATCTGTCTAGGTGATCACAAAGCACTGAGCTGATCTCCCTGTGCAATGTGGCTGCTTCCACTAGCTATCTATTTTACATTTGGCAGTATATTTATGTCCATGCCACTCTCTCACTTCATCCCAGCTTACCCTTCTCCCTCCCTGTGTCCTCAAGTCCATTCTCTAGTCTGCATCTTTATTCCTGTCCTGCCCCTAGGTTCTTCAGAACCATTTTTTTTGTTGTTTTTTTAGATTCCATATATATGTGTTAGCATATGGTATTAGTTATTCTCTTTCTGACTTACTTCACTCTGTATGACAGACTCTATGTCCACCTCACTACAAATAACTCAATTTCGGTTCTTTTTATGGCTGAGTAATATTCAGTCACAAATATGTGCCACATCTTCTTTATCCATCCAATGTCGATAGAACTAGCATACGACCCAGCAATCCCACTACTGGACATATACCCTGAGAAAACCATAATTCAAAAACAGTCATGTACCGCAATGTTCATTGTAGCTCTATTTACAATAGCCAGGACGTGGAAGCAACCTAAGTGTCTATTCTGAGTCTTTTGACTGTAGATACAAACTTTAAGGAATCAGTTCATCAATATTCATAAAATAACACGCTGGGATTTTGACTGGGATTGCATTGAATATATAGATCAGGTTGGGAAGAACTGACATCTTGATGATATTGAGTCTTTCTATGTAAGAGCAGGAAACATCTCTCTGTTTATTCTTTCTTGATTTTATTCATCAGAATTTTGTAGTTTTCCTTATATGGATCTTGTATATAAGGAAAACTACAAAATTCTGATTTATAGCTAAGTATTTCATTGTGGGAGGGTTTAATATAAATGGTGTTGTTTTTAATTTTTAATTCCAATTGTTTACTTTTGGTATATTAAAAAAGTGATCAACTTTTATATATTAACCTTGTGTTGTGCAACCTTGTTATCATTGCTTATTAGTCCTAGGGTTATACGTTTTGTTTTTGTTTTGACTTATATAGTTTCTTGCTTTTTCAGCTCTGCCTTACTTATTAATGATGACAGAGGAACTATAAACACTTGAATATATAATGTCATATTATCTTATGTGTTACTCTTATCTTTCAAGTTGTGTTATTTATTTACTATTCTATATTGCCTTAGTACATGGCTTTGAGAACATGGAAGGAATTTCAGAAATTCATGATTTCTTCTCACTCTTTTATTACTTTCATCTTGTTCCAAAAATAAAAATTTATAGTATCATACAAGTTACTTATGAAAACAGTATTGATCATAATAACTTAGGTGTGTTTTATAGCCCAGAATGTGGTTTATTTTGGTGAATGATCCATGCGAGCTTGGAAAGAATGTATAATCTGCTCTTGTTGGATTAAGTAGTCTATCAATGACAATTATATCCATTTAATCTATAGTGCTGTTGAGTTCTACCTAATTCATACATTTTTTATAGGGAGCTGTTCAACCTCCAAATATAATAGTGGATTTATCTTTTTCTTTTTGTAGTTGTATCAGTTTTTACCTCATGTATTCTGACACTTTATTTTTAGGTGCATACATATTGAGAATTGGTGTGTCTTCTTGGAGTATTGACCCCTTTATTATGTAATGGTTTACTTTATTCCTGGTAACTTTGCTTGCTCTGCAGTCTGCTCTGTTGGGAATTGCTGTAGCTATACCTGCTTTCTTTTGATTAGTGTTAACATGGAATATCTTTCTGTTTCCTTTTCCTTTTAATCTATATGTGTCTTTATATTTAAAGTGATTTCTTCTAAACAACATGTAACTGGGTCTTTTGTTTTCATCCACTCTGACATTCTCCGTTGTTTAATTGGTGTCTTTATAGCATAACCATTTAAAGGGATTATTAATATAATTGAATTAATATCTACCATATATTTTTTAAATGATTTTCTAGTTGTTGCCCTTGTTCTTTGTTTCTATTTTTGCCTTCCATTCCTTTTCTGCCTTTTGTGGTTTTACTTGGGTATTATATATGATTCTATTTTCTCTCCTTTCTTATCATATCAATTAGACTTCTGTAAAAAAAAAAGTGACTGACTTAGAGTTTGAATTTTACATTTACAACTAATCTAAGTCCACTTTCTAATAACACTATACCACTTCATGGGTAGTGAAAGTTTCTTATAATAACAACATACCTCTAATTACTCCCTCCCATCTCTTGTATCATTGCTGTCCTTCATTTAACTTATTCATAAGTGTGTATATATATATATACACACACACACACATATGTATACCTGAGTATACACACATATATACACACGAGTGTATGTAATTGAATATATTGTTGAAATTATTATTTTAAACTGTTATCTGTAGATCAATTAAGAATAAGAAAAATAAAAGCTTTCATTTTATCTTCACTTATTCCTCCTCCAGTACACCTCCTTTCTTTAGATCCAAATTTCTGAACTATACAATTTTCCATATTTTTGAAAAACTTCTTTTAACATTTCTTACAAGGCAGATCTACTAGAAATAATTTTCCTATATTTTTGCTTCTGTGAGAAATTATTTAATTCTCCTTCAGTTTTGAAGGAAAATTTTGCAGACTTTAGAGTTCTACGTTGGTGGGGTTTTTGTTTTGTTTTTTTTGTGTGTGTGTTTCTCTCAACACTTTAAATTCTCAGTCCACTCACTTCTTGCTTTCTGAGGAGAAGGTGGATGTAATTCTTATCTTTGCTCATCTGTAGGTATCATGTTTTTCTCCTCTAGTGTATTTCAAGATTTTTCTTTATCCTTGAGTTTCTGAATTTTGAATATACCTAAATTTTTTTTTGATATTCATTCTTTTTGATGCTCTTTGAGCTTCCAGGATATGTAATTTGGTGTCTGCCATTAATTGGGGGGAAATTCTCAGTCATTATTGCTCCAACTATTTCTTCTGTTCCTTTCTCTCTTTCTAGTATTCCCATAATGTGTATTTTATACCTTCTGTAGTTTGCCTACAGCTCTTGGATATCCTGTTCTTTTTTTTTCCCCTCCAGTATCTTTTTCTTTCTGCTTTTCACTTTTGGAAATGTGTATTGTCATGTCCTCAAACTCAGATATTTTTTTCTCAGCAATGTCTAGTCTACTAACGAGCCCATCAAGAACCCTCTTCATTTTTGTTACAATGTTTTTGATCTCTAGCGTTCTTTTTGATTATTTCTTAGAATTTCCATCTTCCCATTTATATTATCCACCTGTTCTTACATGTTGTCTACTTTTTCCAATAAAACCCTTAGCATACTAATCATAGTTTTGATAAATTACTGCTCTGATAATTCCAATATGTCTGTCATGTCTGCCTCTGTTTCTGATGTTTGTTCAGTCTCTTCAAAATTTTTCTTTTTCCTTTTAGTATGCTTTGTAATATTTTATTCAAAGGCAGACATAATGTATTGGGTTAAAGGAACTGTAGTAAACAGGTCTTTAGTAGTGTAGTGGGGTGGGGAGGGGAAGCATGCTACCGTCCTGTGGTTAAGTCTGAGTCTTTTGGTGAGCTTATGCCCTGGACTGTGAACATCGCCAGTGCTCTTCTCAGCATTCTGCCTCTCCCTTAAGTAGGAAGGATAGCTGGGGAGACTGGAGTTGTGTATTTCCCTTCCCCTATGTGGAAGGCTCAAGAGATTGGAGTTGGCTAGTTCTCTTCCCTCATGTGGAAAGCTGGAGCTGACTAGAGTTGGATATCTGCCCCCCCACCCGCCGTGCTTAGTCTGATAAAACCCCATCAGGCTAGGGTCCAGTAAAATAGTTTCTCCTGAGAGTAAGTCTTGCTAAGAAGAACAGAATGCTCTGAGGTATTGCAAAGTGGTTCCTTTCTTTCCTCCTCCCCCTGCAGGAAGTGAGAGGAGATTTTTATCTGATATTCACTGTGAGGACCTGTTAGAGCTCCTATAGATAAAACTCATAAAAGTGTAAAGGCCCCTCTATTACTAGATTCTCTTGGAATTTTTAACTCTCACATTTATCCCTGTTGAGTCTCCAACAATTTGTTAGCCGCAGTTCAGGTTTTCTTACCATGCCTCTTGTTCCTGCAGAAGTTTTTGTTCCTGAATTTCTGTGCCAGTGAGTTGTGATACTCTGTATTTGCCTGTGTCACTCCAATTTGGAGTCAGCAATGTTCTCTGAGACATCACTTCTCTGCCAGATCTAAGAAAACGCGTTGATTTTTCAGTTTGTTGAGTTTTTTCCTTGTTTTTAAGATGGAGTGGCAACTTCCAAGTTCCTTAGATTCTATACCAGAAACCAAAAGTCCATATACCTTAGTGCTTTCATTTTTATAAAATACTGAAGATTTTTTCAAAGTTTTTCCAATTAGGATGATCTTCAGCAATTTCATTTCCAGCTTTTAAAAAGGTGATTCTAACTTTTTAATTGAAAAAATGTAACCATTTTTAATGACTTGGAAATATCCTTTGTAGAGAAGGCAAATAGGTTTTTTTAATGCTAATAAAAGTCTTATTAGAAAATTAAACTCTCACTTGCTCATGATAAATGGAATAAATTTTGATCCAATGAAAAGAAGCTTAAATCAATTTTGCTCTTCTCATTGAGCTGAAACATTGTTATTTTTCCTCCAGCATAGTGTGGATGCCATAAGCCATGCCTAAATGTGCAAAAGACATTTACTTCCATAAGGTTTTTTTTGAACCAGATGAGACTTTATAAGTGACTATGTTATACCTGATAAATATATTTTAATTGTATTTTTAAACATAGCTTTAATATCCTGACTAGCTGACCAAAGTGGCTTAATTTCTAAAGTAATAAAATACTTTAAAAATCTCTTTAGATGCTCTTAGAGTCTTTAAATATTCTACTTCTATTATGCTTAAACTTACTTAATTACACTGTAAATTTATGAAGTTTTAGAGTAGTTGAGCATAGCATATGATTATAAATTTTCCAGACCTAATTTCCAGGCTCATTATCAAAAGATTTCCTGAACTAACACTATTGTTTTCCAGAGAAAAGATCTTCAAGAGACCAAACAGGGAAAAGCCAGTATGTGGGAACATCTGAAAGTTAAGGGACAGAAAGGTAAATTTAATCATATGTAACTACACTGGGGGTGTATGGAGTGGAGCAACAGATGAGAAATTCTAATTTATATACAGTACATCACAGGAAAATAAATCTGCTGTGGTTTCATATAAGCTTGTTAATTTTCATATTCAAGGTAAATTGTCACTTCCAATGACTTTATTTGAAGGACTGGGTAGTGTAATATTGAAGAGAGAAGGTAATTATTTTCTGGATACAAGATATATAAATGAAGCATCAATTTATTGCTTCTCCTAAGGAAAAGCAAACTGATTAATTCCCTCGAAGTCTGTACTGAGCAAGGATGTGACCAGTTCCATCTGGGGAAACAAATCTCTCATCTGAGCATCTCTCAGATAAGAACACAACCATTTTCCGTAAAATCAAAACAATATTCCAAATCTAAATATTCCATTAGAAAAGACAGCCGGGTCATTATCTATAAGGAAGATGATGATGAATGATGAGAGTTAACATGGATACTGCGTTAGGCTTAGAAAGAGTGAAATGAGTAAAAATCAGGTGAATAATAATATCAGATGCTTAAGTAGCACTTACTGTGTGTCAGTGGCTAGTCTCTGTATTTTATACATACTGACTTATTTAGTCCTCATAATAGTCCAGTGATGTAGATTCTCTTAACATATTTCAAAAAGCAAACAAACAAAAAAAAAAAGGAAATTGGGGCACTGAGAATTTAAGTGACCTGCTCACACAGTGCTCAGCCATGGGCAAGGAAGCAAAATGTGAAACCAGGCAGTCTGGTTCCAGAATGTGAACTATTGACTATCATAGGATACTTCACCCTGTGTTATGGGGTAGGTTTCAAGTAATTTGAAAAAATTATAATTTGCTTTTAAAGTTTTGAATTCTACTTTGTTCATAAACAAGACACTGGTGCTGGATTAGCTCTACGATTTTGTTTTTGTTTCAGCAGAGTAGTTACCTGTGCATAATATTTATAGCCAGTCACATAGATGGCCAGAAGAATAAATATCCTGTTTCAGTATATTAAAAAAATGAGAGTGAGAAGAACATTGTTTTCCACAAAATATTATTGTGTAGTTTTCTAGCTTTCTCTAATCTTGGCATCTTGAGATATTGTTTATGTGGAGATAGAATTGCTGGGTTAGACAGGGTAGTTCTTAGTTACAAATAGGATCCATGTAAGACCTCAGGAAAACTAGGAAGACCCTTTCTGACTGTAGCCAAAGAAGTCTTAGATGCTCTTCCTGGAATAGATCTTAATAATAATTTTAATAATAATTTATTCTTAAACTTCATTTTGGCAACTGGTCTTTTTTTTAAATAATCAGTCTTGGAATATGCATACCAAAAAGTAGCTGCTTTGTTTATTCTTTTGTTTATTGGTTTCTTTGTTTTTACTTTTTAAAATTTTAAAATCTTAGATTAGTAATATTGATACTTACCTTGTTTTACCTCATATAGTTGTTGTAAGGATCAAAAAAGGTGATATGTATGAAAGAATTTTGTAAACTATAAAATATCATATGTACATGGTAATACATGGCAAAGGGACAAATAGATACTAGATATTCTAAAATGGTGAAAGGGAACATTTCAGGTAGCTTACGAAAATGCAAGTTGTTTTAAAACTCACTTTTAATGTTGCCTCTATACTGACACATTATATTGAGGCTCAGAGTGTGAGATAAACCTGTGTACAGTTATAGATCAGAGATTGCACATAGAATTCTTTTTGAAAGGTTGGGAATGTTTGCTCAGAGGTTTTGTTGCAGAAGGTTTTGAGATTTTCTTAGTACTTTGCATGAAAGAGTTTTTTGGTAGATTAATATCTTAGGGTAGAAGATGGGAGTGCTGTACAGTTTCCATTCATATCATAGGTTATATTTACTCCTTTGATTATTTATCCCCTTTCCTCATTATTAAATTCTTAATCCTACATTCTTGGTGTTCTGTCCCATATTATTTCATGAGACATCATTCCCAAAATTGTTGATGAGACTAAATCATCAAGCTTTCTCTTGGCACAGAATCTTTTGAACCTCTCTGTTTTTAAATTATGGCCAGTAGCCAGTCTCCCAGTTCATCAGTGGCTTTTTCTTTATAGTACATGCTCTTCTTCGTATCACAGCCAGTTTAGAAACTCACCAAAATTTTTAAGTTTCACTGGGGCCTGTATCACCTAGAGACTGAAGCATTTATTATTACAGTGTTATAAATGCCTCTTCCCTCTTTCCAATACATTTTGAATACAAAGTAAAGGCACTCTGTGTAGGGGAAAGAGAGAGCCTTTTGAGGAGATACTCAGTAGATGAAAGGAGTAAGGTAATAGTCAGGCTTCCTCTGGGAACAATGAGTCAGATGTCCTCAGCTCTGTCTGAGCTTTGACTTTCATACCCAGCCCACGTGCTTTGCTCATGAAAGATTTTGCCACTGAGAAAAGTGGTAAGGGATGAAGGGAGCCCCCCCATAGATCTCCCATGGATTTGGTAGCAAAGCTAGCTCCTCGCTCCCAAGAGTCAACATTGCAATGCTGGATGTGTAACAGTTGAAATCAGCAATGAGTGCTTCTCATTTGTTCCAAAGCCTAACAGCATCCCTAATGATGGTTATACAGCAATAGTGGCAACAGAAGCCCTGTCTCGTTATCTTCCCACTCTAATTGTGATGGATCATGAAGATACTAGACTTAAGTCTGCCTTTGGAATCAGCAGAAAACAGTGCTTTCTTTTCTGGAGCAGGAACGATGAGTGATTGGAGTAGATATAAAAATCACTCTCTGCTTTATGATGTGCGAATTAATGAAGGTATTAAACTATTCTAATGATAGATAAGGAAATTATATCTGCTCTTGCTGAATGAGCTAAAACTGTTTCATCATAAATTAAGGTGGTCTAAAATGTTGCAAGCTCATTAATAGTGCATGGGCAACAAAGAGGTACAATTTTATAACCCATTATGAGGCTCCTTAATTTCTTAACATCCATCATTTTTTTCTGCTTCACGTCTGTTGGTTTTATTCTCTAAAACTTACGGAAAACACCAATTTTTGCAGAAGGTAAGAATAAACATGAGGCAGGCTTTTATCATTTTTAAGAAGAATGCTGGGATTTCCCTATTTTGTTAGTATGTTGCACTGTTAATTTTTATTTCATTGGCTCTCCTCTAGAGAGCAGCTGTACCCTAAGCTTGAATGGCATGATTACTGCTCAAAGATTAAATCTGTATTTGTAATAAATGGTTAGATATGTTTCTAAACTGTCATAGCAGAAGGGCTACTCCCTAATATTGGTAAAACCCTATGGAATTTGTTGATTCACCAGCACAGGCTATTATAGAGTATAATGTCATAAACTGGGGGCAGGGGAATATCTTGATTGAACTCCTATTGTCTATGACTTTGTCATCTCCACAGCTATGGTGACCACTCTTGTGACAAGCTTTCTGATGGTGCAGCCTGGTATACCTTGCTTCAGGCCTTGCACCATATATTTCTCACTTCTTGCCTTGGAGCTTCTCCAGTGCCAGGATGTAAGATGCCTGTAGGAACTCATGCATATCCAATCTGTAAATACTGTCTGGGATTATAGGAGAATAATAACACTGCAGCTACTCTTGACAAATTCAGAATGAGGCCCATTAAAAAATGTCTTCCCCCTTTTATCCCTGAGACTGTATCCCTCTCAGCCCTTTTTCAGGAAGGCAAGTAAAAGGCATGTCTGCTAATCCTTTGCATTCTCTTATCCTTTGATGAAAGATGGAGTTATTCTTCACAGCATGACCTCAGAAACTCATGTAAAACAATGTTCTAGGCAGGTATTAGCAATTGATTGGAGTTAGTATCATTGTCCTAGCTCTTTTTCCATTGCACCAAGGAAAATTCGTTTCATGGATTCTCTTTCATTCATTAATTACTGATTCCTGTTATACTTGAAAAACTAAGACTACCCACATGGAATAGACAGTACATTCAGTGCTGCAAGGTGGAAGCAGGAGAGTTTCCAAGGCTTTCCCATTTATGTACTGACTCCTCTTATATTCAATACTAATCTCATGAAATTGATAGAGAAGAAATTTGTGTCTCATTATAATTATAATCACTCATGATGAGGAGAAGTTGAAAATAGGTGAAAACACAAATGTTGATTGTGAAAATTACATAAATCTACCATATAAAAGATACTCAAGGACAATCATGGCTAAAATAAGGCCTGGCTCTGTGTTTTTGCTCCCTTGAGGGACCAGACCTAATAAATTCAGAATTGCTTCGAACCATTGACTGCTGTATTTCTCCTGTTTTCACAGTTTTGAAAAAGAGATTCAATAGTAATTGTCCTGTGTTTACCCTATGATTGTATGTTGGGTGTATGGCCGGTAGCTAGTGTCCTATTCTATTTTTTGGATTAGCAACACTGGAAATATTCCTAGCAGCACTGATGACCAATGGTCCATAGTAATGGTAAACTTGTTAACATAGCCTTACGTTAGCTTTCCCTAATACCCTATTATGACCTTGTTCCCATACTCATTCATTGAGATATTTTCCTAAGCAAGTCACATGCTTAAGAATTTGTATATATAGTGAGTATTCTAAGGAATGTCAGTGATAGAAATGTAACCCAAACTAATTTTAAGAAAAAATAATTATTTATTTGCTCCCATATATTAATAATGTAGGGGAACTGAATAGGGGCTCAGCAGCTTTGTTAGTAATTGGCCTCTCTTCATCTTTTGGACCTGCACGTGCGTGTGTGTGTGTGCACTGATGTGTGCATGTGTGTGCTGACTTCATTCTTAAACAGGCTCCCCCATCATGTTACCCTCTTAGAGCCACAGGTTTGTACCTTTCTAATTTCTGAGTCTATCAGAAAAATATGTTCCCTTCGCAAAGTTTTCAACAGAAGGTATAGAACTAGGTATCATTTTCTCTGGTTGGTCTGATTCTACTTACATATCATGGCCAGTACAATGTGATATGCTTTTTTTTTTAATGTTTATTTTTTATTTATTTATTTTTTCTTATTAGTCATCCATTTTATACACATCAGTGTATACATATCAATCCCAATCTCCCAGTTCATCACACCAGTGGTATTCTGATTAGACATATCTGAACTACATGTAATCCCTTTAGATAATGCCTACCTACCTTAACAACATGGTTTGTTTACCAAGTAAAATCAGAAAGATAATGTCATAAGAACTGAAGATGAATTTTGGGCAGACACAAATAACAAATGACGCTACACAGTTCAGTCATGTTATTCAGATGTTGTAGCCTCTTTGAGTCAGAAAGTTTATGAGTTTGTGCTTCCCCAACCCTACCCCAATAACGTAAAGGTCCTCTGTAAATCTCCTGCTTGCTCTCTTGCCTCATTTACCTGTTTTCCCTGGATAATATACATTCTTTTTTTTTTTTTTTTAACATCTTTATTGGGGTATAATTGCTTTACAATGGTGTGTTAGTTTCTGCCCCATAACAAAGTGAATCAGTTATACATATACATATGTTCCCATATCTCTTCCCTCTTGCGTCTCCCTCCCTCCCACCCTCCCTATCCCACCCCTCCAGGTGGTCACAAAGCACCGAGCCGATATCCCTGTGCCATGCGGCTGCTTCCCACTAGCTATCTACCTTACGTTTGTTAGTGTGTATATGTCCACGACTCTCTCTCGCCCTGTCACAGCTCACCCTTCCCCCTCCCCATATCCTCAAGTCCGTTCTCCAGTAGGTCTATGTCTTTATTCCTGTCTTACCCCTAGGTTCTTCATGACATTTTTTTCTTCTTCTTCAATTCCATATATATGTGTTAGCATATGGTATTTGTCTTTTTCTTTCTGACTTACTTCACTCTGTATGACAGGCTCTAGGTCTATCCACCTCATTACAAATAGCTCAATTTCGTTTCTTTTTATGGCTGAGTAATATTCCATTGTATATATGTGCCACATCTTCTTTATCCATTCATCCGATGATGGGCAATTAGGTTGTTTCCATCTCCAGGCTATTGTAAGTAGAGCTGCAATGAACGTTTTGGTACATGACTCTTTTTGAATTTTGGTTTTCTCAGGGTATATGCCCAGTAGTGGGATTGCTGGGTCATATGGTAGTTCTATTTGTAGTTTTTTAAGGAACCACCATACTTTTCTCCATAGTGGCTGAACCAATTCACATTCCCACCAGCAGTGCAAGAGTGTTCCCTTTTCTCCACACCCTCTCCAGCATTTATTGTTTCTAGATTTTTTGATGATGGCCATTCTGACTGGTGTGAGATGATATCTCATTGTAGTTTTGATTTGCATTTCTCTAATGATTAATGATGTTGAGCATTCTTTCATGTGTTTGTTGGCAGTCTGTATATCTTCTTTGGAGAAATGTCTATTTAGGTCTTCTGCCCATTTTTGGATTGGGTTGTTTCTTTTTTTGTTATTGAGCTGCATGAGCTGCTTGTAAATTTTGGAGATTAATCCTTTGTCAGTTGCTTCATTTGCAAATATTTTCTCCCATTCTGAGGGTTGTCTTTTGGTCTTGTTTATGGTTTCCTTTGCTGTGCAAAAGCTTTGAAGTTTCATTAGGTTCCATTTGTTTATCTTTGTTTTTATTTCCATTACTCTAAGAGGTGGGTCAGAAAGGATCTTGCTGTGATTTATGTCATAGAGTGTTCTGCCTATGTTTTCCTCTAAGAGTTTGATAGTTTCTGGCCTTATATTTAGGTCTTTAATCCATTTTGAGTTTATTTTTGTGTATGGTGTTAGGGAGTGATCTAATCTCATACTTTTACATGTATCTGTCCAGTTTTCCCAGCACCACTTATTGAAGAGGCTGTCCTTTCTCCACTGTATATTCCTGCCACCTTTATCAAAGATAAGGTGTCCATGTGTGCGTGGATTTATCTCTGGGCTTTCTATCCTGTCCCATTGATCTATCTTTCTGTTTTTGTGCCAGTACCATACTGTCTTGATTACTGTAGCTTTGTAGTATAGTCTGAAGTCAGGGAACCTGATTCCTCCAGGTCCTTTTTTCGTTCTCAAGATTGCTTTCGCTATTCGGAGTCTTTTGTGTTTCCATACAAATTGTGAAATTTTTTGTTCTAGTTCTGTGAAAAATGCCAGTGGTAGTTTGATAGGGATTGCATTGAATCTATAGATTGCTTTGGGTAGTAGAGTCATTTTCACAATGTTGATTCTTCCAATCCAAGAACATGGTATATCTCTCCATCTATTTGATCATCTTTAATTTCTTTCATCAGTGTCTTATAATTTTCTGCATACAGAAAATTTGTCTCCTTAGGTAGGTTTATTCCTAGATATTTTATTCTTTTTGTTGCAATGGTAAATGGGAGTGTTTTCTTGATTTCAATTTCAGATTTTTCATCATTAGTATATAGGAATGCCAGAGATTTCTGTGCATTAATTTTGTATCCTGCTACTTTACCAAATTCATTGATTAGCTCTAGTAGTTTTCTGGTAGCATCTTTAGGATTCTCTATGTATAGTATCATGTCATCTACAAACAGTGACAGCTTTACTTCTTCTTTTCTGATTTGGATTCCTTTTATTTCCTTTTCTTCTCTGATTGTTGTGGCTAAAACTTCCAAAACTATGTTGAATAACAGTGGTAATATACATTCTTTTACAAGCATTTTATTAGTTTTGATATTTGGCTCAGTGCTTTGGTGTATTTGAAGGGTTTGTTTATGGTCAGGTGATATCTTCCCAATGCTCGTTGTGGGACTTCTCAATTTTCCTACATGGCCATTACTCTCAAAAATGCACTTGCATTATCAATATTATATTTCATGACTATCTTTATTGTGACATTTAGGTACTGAATGGGGCCTACTGTGGTCATCAGAATCTCCTTGATGTGTTTCATGTACTAGGGAGTCTGCATGATAAACAGAAGGGCAGAATATGGCATTCTGGAAGCTCAGGTCATCAGGGAACTAACAAGATAGATATGGTGGGCTGATGGTAGAGACACCATGGTGAGAGGGAAGGAAAAAGTTGTTCAATATCGCAAGCTTGCTCTCTTACTCATTATCTCTATGAAAGAATATCAACTCCTACTCAGGGACTTATGTGATCATTTTAGATTGAATTACAAATTAAAAGTAAATAAATAAAACATTCAGGGTCCATTGGGTGGCTCTACATTGATGTAATTGTTGTACTTTCATATATTGTAGATTGCCTCAGATAATCCTCCACTAACTCAGATCAAAGGAATTGCAAAATTATGTGCCAAAAATGCTATTAAAAGTTATGTTGAAAAAAAATAAACATTAAAAAAAAAGTTATGTTGACCATTGTTAATGCATATTATGGGGTCCATAGGGATGTATTAAATTTCTGGATGGCCTAATGAATTTTAGTTTTTTCCCCTCAAGACAGGGTTTAGCTCAAATCCTTGCCATTTAGATTTCAGTCTGGTATAACTATTGTTGGCACAAAAATGGAAGGATAGAACACATATGCTCAGGGCAATAGGATCTCTTATGGTAGGAAAACTATACAGTGAGTATGCTTTATAGCAGATGAACTGGGAGAGACATTTTCAAATCTACAGAAAAATAATGGATTAAGATTCAGTATGGATAGGTGGTTAGCTTTGACCAAGCCCTAGCTATTGGCCCAAATGTCACATCTTTTTCTGTTGCCACAGCAAGAAGATGGATTTCTAAGGAACTTCGCTAGGTTATCTTTATTTTCTATGTCTACTTTCCAGAAAGGCCTCTGTTAATTACCCCCAGCAAATATACCACAGCTTTTTGGAAATCATCCACGCTTATCCCCCTCCTCTTTCATCCTTTCCAGCCTAACTCTCAACTACCTCTAAATTATGAAATGTACATATTGCCAGCCCAGACATGTCTAGTCATGTCCAGACCTGTGCAAAGACTTGCTCTATCAAAATCTCATAGAAATTTCCCAATCATTATATGAGAGAATGTGATTGACTCAACCTGAACTTAGTGCTTACTTGTGGTCCAATTAACTGTTGTAGGTTCAGCATCAAAAGAGTAACTTCTTCTAGGTATTCAATCCTACGGATTAGGAGACCATTCTGAGACGGACAGATATTTTAAATTATTAATAAAGAAAAAGTAACTCTATAGATGTAAGTTACAACAAGCCTACCCTTTTCAACCATTCAAAGAACTATTGGTGAGTATCTGGCAAATGTTCCCCCTTGTTGGCTTGGTTCAGATCACATGGCTGAGTTGGAAGTGCTGGAAATAATGAATGCAAACTGGAGAGAGTCATTATCAAGAAGTCACCCAGTACTCCTTCTTCTGCATTTAATTAGGACAGAGTATCATAGACCCTTCCATCACTTATACATTAATTTCACACCTAAATATTCAATTTTTAATTTAGAGTGAACACAAGATAATATTTTCTCTTCTCCTTGTTTTTAAATCAAAGGTCTTACCCAAAGGCTATACCCCCAAATCAACTTATCTAAAATATAATATGATTATTTATTCTATAATTATTGCATTGAGTGTTTATTAATCTCCCCATAAATGGTTGAAGAAATGGGGTAACATTTCTCCATATATTAAAGGAAAATGCCACCTCTCACTCTCTGCATTCTTTCTTCCACCACCCAGTTGTAAAGATAAATTCTCCTGTCAGGTTTACTTCAGCACCTGTATGAATATAAATGTTTTATTATTTGAGCTTTTACATTGACAAATTTTGAAAATGAACTAACCTTATGTGCTTACAAATCATCTTGCTGGGATAATAAAGATGAGTGTTCACAACAGAGAGTAGCTGTAGCAGATGCTACAGGGGATATCAGACATTCTTTGTTCTCTTTCTACCCAAATTTGTCATCTTGACTTTATCAAGTCCATTACTTCTGAGTCTCATATGCTGGTTCTTATCAATTAATTTTGATGTTGGTAGGCTTAATAATAGTTCCCAGAGATATCCAGATTCTACTTTCTGGAACCTGTTCCAGTGTTACCTTATATGGCAAAAGAGACTTTGCAGGTGGGATTAAACTAAGGGTTTTGAGACTGAGAGATTATCTTGGATTAGCTGTGTGAGAACTAAATATGATCACAGGTATCCTTAAAGCAGGGATAGTGGGAGATTTGACTACAGAAGAGGAAGTAGACAGGACAACGGAAGCAAGATGTTGCAGTGATGGGGCCACAGCCAAGGGATGTCAGTAGCCAATAGAAGCTGCAAGAGGCAAGGAACAAACTCTCCCTTGGAGCCACCAGAGGTATCAACTCTGCTGACAACTTGATTTTAGCCCCATAAAATTTGAACTTCTTGTCTACAGAACTGTAAGAGAAAACATTTGTTATTTTAAGCCAACAAGCTTATGGTGATGTGTTAGAGCAGTAACTGTAAACTAATACAGTCGTCATCCAGATTTGTGTTGAGAAGTATTCTAAGGACTTTCCAGAACTCAGAAATAGTTTTGGGATTTATTGATCTTGGTTGTCATGAGTTAGCAAGTAGTATAGCAGCATCTGTGCTGTTTATGTTTAATTTCTGCATATTTTGAAAGACATTGCAGGATGGACAATAGTTTAGTATAAAACCAATTATACATACTGGATATCATGAAATCTGGAGCCTGTTGTCACCATGCCAGCATTTACTACATGAATAGTTGACCCTTGGTTTCCTGGAGAGATATATTCAGACACTTCTGCAAGTCACTGACCTGGTAATACTACTCCAAAGTTTCTAAGTCTTTTTTTTTTTGGCGGTACGCGGGCCTCTCACCACTGTGGCCTCTCCCGTTGCGGAGCACAGGCTCCGGACACGCAGGCTCAGCGGCATGGCTCACAGGCCCAGCCGCTCTGCGTCATGTGGGATCCTCCCGGACCGGGGCACAAACCCGCGTCCCCCACATCGGCAGGCGGACCCTCAACCACTGCGCCACCAGGGAAGCCCTCTAAGTCCTTTTTATGTACCATTCACTATTCAGAATACTTTACACATGATCTCTCTCTCTCTCTCTCTCTCTCTTAAAATATTCACGGAAGTCCCATGAACTAGGAGTAATTATTATAACCCAGTTAGCCTGTAAGAAACCTGAGGCTTAAGAAAGTTAAATAATGTGTTGATTACACAGGTAGTAAGTAGTGGAGTTGGGATTCAAGTCCAGGCAGTCTGACTTCACAAGGCTTAATGCCTATGCTCTAGGGTCTCCAACATGTCGAGGAGCTACAAGTAATTGAGATGGGATGGTAGGACCACTGGGCAGGCTCACTTATTAGCTACTTATTTTGCTCCCTCACAAGCAGTCTCACGATTGTTTTTATTCATCCTTGGCTGGGCGCTCTGCATACCTTGTCTTATTTAACTTCCACCACAATCTTATAGGTGTGATTTTTCCCTAAATGTTCATTTTCAGCCTCTCTATAAAATATTAAAAATTCTAAAAGAGTAAACACCAGAAGACGATTGTAGCACCATGTATCTTTCGCCACTCCATTTAAAGATTAGAAGATTAGCCATTGACAACAGAGCAGTAAAGACAAGTAGGTAAAGTCATTATTATTTCCAGTGACAGACAAGTTCAGTAAAAATGAAAAAAGCAGAGGTCAAGGTACAGAGATTGTGGATGTATGCTGTCCAGCCACATTTATCTTCCTTCATGCTCACATAGCAACATGTTCCACTTCACTATACATAACTTTTTTGTGTTTACAATACATTATGTGTACCTAATTTCTCTTATGTATTTGTTGTTTAAAGGATCAAATGATCAATCAAATGAAAAACCATGAAAATATGAATAAAAGCTGCACAAGGCATCCAGAGCTAGACTTATGTGGGGACACCAGGGCCTGAGTTACATCATTCTCTGTGTAGAAATATACTGATATGTTTGTGGAATATTTAAATGCTCCTTCTGGCTGCAGTGTAAGATAATATAGAGGAAAAAAGGGAAGAGGATTACTTAAGGGACAGTAACATTTATTTTTAAGGTTTAAATTGTCTCTACATTAACAGAGCTGTCTGATTCATAACTTAAGTACTGAACTCAGTCAGCTTTCAATTTATAATTGGATGTGGGTTAGCATAATTTGTGCATTGTTATATTCTAAGAGATCTAAGCATTAGCATTTGTCTGCTTATTGTATTCTTTCTTGTTTTTTTAAACACCTTTTCAGAGAGAAGATGGAAATTTAATGATCAGGTAATGAGATTTTAATCCTGTTTCATCATTTAGTTTTATGATCTGGGATGATTTATTTAGCTTTTCTGCTTCAATAACAAGAAAGGCTGGAGAGAAAATAGTGGCCTTGTCTATGTGAGGGATATATGTATATATTGAGACAGACAGGCAGACAGACTGACTGAAAGCATTTTATGAGATGATGAGATGTTTGCTCCCTATTCTAAACTCACACAAATTATGCCAAGTCCTCTTCTTTTGTTGCCACAGACACGGTCTATCATTTTGTCATTTTTTTTTCTCTATAAGATTGAGTGTTCTTTCATGTTCCTTTAGGGTAGGGCAGAATCTTCTTTGTTGTATTTTCAGCAGTGTGTATCACAAACTAAGTGATTGATAAATGTGCTTGGAAAAGAGACTTTGCAGATGTGATTAAGTTAAGGATTTTGATGAGGGGATTACCCTGGATTATCCAGATAGAGCATATGTAAAGACAAAGTTCTTTATAAAAAAGAGGCAAGAGGATTAGAGTCAGAGGAGATGTGACAATGGAATCAGAGGTCTGAGTGATGAGGCCAGGAGCCAAGGAATGTGGGCCTCCCCTAAAAGCTGGAAAGGACAAGGCTCCCTTGAGCATCCGGACAGAACACATCCCTCCTGACACCTTGGTTTTAACCTGCAAGATCCATAAGACTTCCTGACCTCTAGAACCGTAAGATCATACATTTATGTTGTTCTAAAGCGCAACTTTGTGGCCATTTGTTACAGTGGTAATAAGAAAATAATACAGAGAGAAATCTATAAGTTAGAGTAACTGAGGTATATGGAGAAAATAAACACCCAAGAAAGGTGTCATTCTGGCAGAAAACATTTATGCCCCAGTGACCAACTGATAACATTTTTGCTTTGTGGTTTGTATGATGCTGCCCGGAGTTTTGCCCTTAAAACTGGATTTCCTGGAGCAGGGAACACCACGCAAAAGGTTTTCTTAAGCTTGGCGTTTCCAGTCCTGATTTTGTGGATTCACAAAATGATTTCAAATAATGCCCTATATTCTTGATAGGAATTTAAATTTCTCTAAAATTTCAAAATAAATGTCTTAATTGTTTTGTTATTTATATTACTTTTTTCCTCTCCATTTACAGTATAGTAACAATTAAATACCCAGTAATATTGTACTCAGATTGGTGCACTTGTGCTGTGCAATAGTTTGCCACAGAATACTTTAAGACACAGGATAAATATGATTGATCTTGCTGGAAAAATATGATTTAATAGTGCTCTCGGAATGTGTTATTATGTTAAAGCATACATGAATCTATCAGTCAGTTGTTCATATATTCATACCAGACAAAACACAACACAAAATCCTCTTGTGTTTTTGAAGAAAAAGTACAAGTCTTCAGAGAAATGTTATACTTTCCAATTCAGTTCAGATGAAACCTCTGCTTCCACCAAGAAATTCCCAAGGCTCTTGTGGAAAGAATAATTTCATTTGGAGTAATATATTTTTGTCCACAAAATATTTACTTCCTTATTTGTGCACATATAGACAAATGCCTGCTACTCCATGATCAGATTTGCTTCCCTGTAATGCAAGTGTTTTGTTTACACCACCCCTTTGTACACCTTTGATTCACTCTATTTCACTCACTTTGATTCACTTTATTCACTGTTCTTTAGACTCAATCTAAAGTTTCACATCTCAATGCCTTTTATTCATTTTGGTCCATATTCCATGAAATCCCTTCTATTCTCTCAGTTCCTGATTTGTGTTTGTCCATTTTTTAAAACTAAGCTCAAATTCCACTTCTTTCATAGGGCTTTAATAAACATTCCTTTCTCCTTCTGTCACATTAAGCAGAGACATTCACTCAACAAATGTCTATCAATTCCCAGCTTTATGCCAGCTTCCATGCCAGGTATTGGCTATACAAATTGGAACACAGATGATGTTTGGATGATTTCTTTTATGACCTTTTCTCAACTCCTATAAGTGATTACTTTTTTGCCTTGTATTATATTTATTTGTAAACATATGATATTGTTGAAAAATAAGTTGGAGTCAGGCAGACCTGAATCACAATTAGCTCCATGAGTAATAAGCCTGTGATATTGAAAAATCATGTAACTTCTCTGAACCTCACTCTCATCATTACAGTTACTTCACTGTGGAATTTTACATAATGTATATCAATAATCTTGCCTGCTAAGTAGTCAATGATCCAAAACTACTGGTCTCCCTTGCTTCCTACTGGCTTACATATTTGTTGAGGGCAGCATTCTTATGTGGTTAATCATTATATTTATATATATGTATATATATAGGCACACTCTGTAGCACTCAGCATAATTCTAAGCAAATTGTGAGGACTTAAAAAATAATGAAAGAATAAGCATCAATAGAGTTGCCCTGCAGGAGAAGAGATACAATTATGGTTTCTGTCTAGTGAATGTAAGCTCTGAAAACAGGTTTGAGGATGGAGAGAGCACTACTGAGTATGTGTTTGAAGAGGGTGGAAATTAAACCTGGACATTTAGTTAATTGCAAACAATAATAACAGCTTGACATGAACGCTAAATATATTATGTACATGTTCCTTAGAAAATATAACCTTTAGTAAACTCATTCTGAAGGGTCTGATTAGTCAGGGCACTGGTTCATAATAAAAAGAGGAGAAACTAACAATAGGTGGGAAAAGCTGAGGTAATGCTTACTGAACACCTTTATGAAACATTTAAGTACAATCAGGGGTAAATGCTAACTGGAGAGTGAAATTACATTTCAAGAAAGTGAAATGATTCGAGGGAGATATTCATTTGAAAAATTCACCTAAGAGTTTTAATTCAATCTAGAGAATTAGAAGCTACAGAGCCCTTCTCATGCTCCACATCCTAGACATGTTGGGAGGACCTTCAGTGAATGAGAAACTGTGTCATCTAAAATGGTGACAAGCAAAACAAAATGGACTGATGAAAAAAATCCCAGTCACAACATACACATCATGGAGCTGCTGTGGATTGAGAAGCTTCATGACAGTTTTTCATGCCTGGAGATGGTGGATCCTGAAAGAAGGAGGCACTTCAGGGACTTTGGCCGCTTCAAACCTTATGAGGGCTACCCTGTCTCAGTTATCACCATAGCCTTTGCTTTATTGGTCCTCCAGCCTCCTTGTCTCCTGATTCTCTTTTGAACCTGCTTCTTGTATATTGGAACTATGCCTTCTATCTCAGTTTGCAGCCTTCCTTCGGCCATTAGACCAACAGTTGGGATAAAGTCTGGTACTACTTTTTCACCGCTGATTGAAAGGAGGCATTCCTCTAAGACGTAGGCAGGGTATAGCAACCAGAAACTTCTCTCATGTAACAAATGCTTCCACTTGTGCTAAGGATCTAAGTGATTTATTTAGTAGATAAATCTACATGTGTATCTACACGTCAATGCCACAAGAGCCATCTCAACACTGACCACAGTTCCAGAACTCTGTGAATGAGTGGTACTGACCTAATTAGGAGATGGAAAAAGAAAGAGTAAAAACTTTATTTCTCTAATTTTATGAAGTAGAAAAAAACAAAATGTGTTAATCTTGTGTAGGTTTTTCCAAGCTATTTAGAAGTTAGCACCAAAATCCTGAGAAATAATATAATTCTGCACTTTAGAGTTTATCAAAATGAATGACTTTTCCAGTTCCCGTTTCAACAGCATTTTACTATGTTAAATTTTGTGGATTGATGTTCTTCACATATATATTTCCACAAAGGTGCCCCTTCTGATTTCCAGCCAGAGATAAGCAGAAGTAGATCAATCTCTGCTTTCAGCTCTGTTCTGCTTTATCACTTTGTCCTGTACTTAGTGGAGTTTTGGTTGCCGCCTCAAGGACTTCGTTTTCTTTTGTCTCAGTTTCCCACTGCTCCAAAGCCCAGAGTAGAACTGATCCACTATGAAGGAGGGGACTCTGTGGGTCAAGTATTTTTGTTTCACGCTGGGTACTCTGTAAGCCAAATCCAGAGATTTGCGTTGATATAGGACACTACAATGCAATATGAAAGTATTCCTGACATGAGTATTTTTGGAAACAGGACACATATTTTTAGTCTATTTATTCCCATTTATTCCCATCTTACTTTATCATCCCAAAACAGCATATTATTAGCATCTCTCTCTATTTATACACATTGTCTGTCTTTCCGTGGAAAATCCTGCCTTATTCTGTTCATCCTTTAATATCATGACCAGATTTTAAGGCCTGTCTCAAATCATGTCACCTCCCTTTGTAGATGATTCTGGTTTATTATTAGATATTCATCACTTAATTCAATATGACACTTGCTGTCTGCATTACCCACTATATTACTTAATCATTAGCGTCTGCTTCTATTACACATAAAAAGGTTAAGTGTCCCTCCTAATGGGTCAGTTCCATAACTTTGAAGTTCCAATGATGCATGGTAAGATCTATTGCTGGAGCGATGCCAGTTGTGATTTCCTCAAATCTCAAACAGTTCTCAAGCTGTCATATTATTCGAATTATTGACTTATTGATTAAATTGCTCAGAAATTCTCATAGTTCTATGTGTATCAGTTTCATCAGACATGTATGTTACAAAGGCAGATTCCTGGGCAGATTCCTCTCCTGAGACTGTGATGTTTGTTTCACTATGAGTTTAAAATATTTCTCTTCTCTTCCCTTCTCTCTCTCTCTCTCTTTCTCTCTCTCTCTCTCTCTCATTTTCTTATATATGGCGCTATTTTTGTTGTTGTATTTACAGTTATATCAGGTAATTCTGAGGCAGGTGAGCCATGGAACAAACTAAAAAAAAAATTCTTCCATGCATCCTTCAGATACTTTTATCCATGAAACTCCAGAGGTTTTAGAAAATGCTGTCTCAAAAAAAATATTTTAAAATAACAACAAAAAAACTCTGCTCATTGAGTCTGGATCTTCATATGCAATATTTAGTCATACTGTTAGTGGTATATTAAAAATTTAGGGTCAAGCACCTTAAACTAGAGAAAGAAGAAAGACCATTGAGAATGTGATGTTTGGCTACAAAATCTGGCTAGTCATGGGGTTGAGTACTCTGGATTTGGGGTACAGGTAAATTTTGCACATTATTGATTTGACAGAGGTAAAACTGCCCACTTAGATGTCCAATGAATTGTACAAGGCTCTTGGCAACATTTGAAAAGAACATAAGCTGCACTTCCACAGCCATTGATTTACCTAGTGAAGCATGAAATTTGATTATCCTCTTTTTATTCTTTAACAGCCATGGATAATTGGACATAAAATCATAGTCCTATTCAGGATCAAACTAAATACATGACTCAGTGAGCCCCACCCACACAGGGCAATCAAGATTTCCTACATAAAAATCTTTGCTGGTAGATTTGGTTAACACAGAATGTTGCAAATGTTCAGTTGCTTATTAAGGGCTTGGATATGAGACATTTCAGAATCTCCCCATTCCACAAAACTTTTACTTTGAAAAGCAGCAGAGATTGGGAAATAAGGAGGCACCTAAGAAATGGTAGGTGTGAAAGGGGGTCATGATAGAAAAAGATCTGTGCTTGGTTCCAGTTCCTAACCTGCAATAATTTTCAATAGTGAACACTTTTAAGCACTTTCCTAAAAGTTTTCATTCATTTTCTTTAATTTTTCCAAAAACTGCTGTCATATACACTATATAAGTGAGTAAACCATATCTCAGTATGTTTAATTGACTTTCCCAATGTTATGTAAGCTAGTCAACTACTCAGAATTTTAGATTACCATAACAAAACTCATGGTCTTAAACCTGATTGCCATGAGGAGATAGAAAACTCATTGATAAAAATTACAAGAGGAACATTTTATGGCAGCTTATAGACAAGAGTATCTTCTGTACGCAGAACACAAGAGAAGGAGAAATTGTAATAAAGCATTGCAAAATGCAAAAGGTGGGCCCACTACCAGAGAAGAGAGAATGTGAACAACAGGTTTTCTAACAGTGGGGATATATTTGGCAGGCATTTAAGGATCAAGAGGTTAACATTGGGTTGGCCAAAAAGTTTGTTCGGGTAAGATGTTACAAAAAAACTCAAAGGAACTTTTTGACCAACCTGATACTTTAGTGTGGTGTAAATCATCCTATAGAGAGAGGACCCGAGGGGTCGTGGTAAGTAGTTTCGAATGACTGTAAGGCTTTCAAAGGGAATAGAAGTTAAATTTGTTGTTTGTGGCCCAGGGAACATTGCTGAGTAAATAGCGCACAAGACAGTTTGGTTGGGTAGAATTAAGGTTTTACATACAGGAAGTTTGCTCCAAGAGGGAGTGACTTCACTATAATGAGGTCATTTAGGCTAGCTCCGTAATTATCTTTATCTGTGCTCACTTATTGACTTGCGTGGATTCACATTACTCTCTAGCTTGCTTTAATTTCACCCTTCAGGACTTCCTTTAGTATTTTTTAGGGGGGCATGTCTACTAGGAGTGAATTCTCTCAGCTTTTGTATATTGTGAACGTCTGATTTAACTTTCATTTCTGATAGTGCTTTACTGGGTATAGAATTCTTAAGAGTCTTTTCCTTTCCTCACTATGAAAAACGTCATCCGGTTGCCTCTGGCCTGCATGGATTCCGACGATGACAATTTATGATGCATCTAGGTAGGGGTTTATTTGACTTTATCCCACTTGAAGTTTGCTGAGCTTCTTGGATGTTTATATTAATGTTCTTTCAGCAGATTTGAGAAACTGTTGGCCATTGGGTCTTCAAATGTTTTTTTCTGCCCCTTTCTTTCTCTCCTCCCCTCCTGGGATTCCCTCATGCAGATGCTGGTATGCTCGATGATGCCTTGTAGGTTCTGAGGTTCTTTTCATATTCCTTCATTCTTTTTTTTTTGTTTTGTTTTCTTATTTTTCCTTGAACTGAATAATTTCAACTGAGCTGTATTTGAATTCACTGATTTTTGTTTTCCTGCCTGTTCAGATCTGCCTTTGAGCCCCTCTATTGAATTTTTCGTTTCATTATTGGCTTTTCAACTCTAGAATTTCTATGCGGTTCATTTTTAAAAGTTCTACTTACTAAGTGGTAGTCTCTGTTTGCCATCATTCTCATACTAAACTAAACTCCTACTAAACTAAAATAATTTTAGTTTCTTAGATGTGATTTTCTGTAGTTAGCTGAATTTATTTAAAGTAGCTGATTTGTCTAGTAATTCCAATATCTGTGTTTCCTCTGGGGTAGTTTCTATCGACTGCTTTTATTTTTCTGTGCGTTGGCCATATTTCTAGTTTGTTTGCATACCTCATATTTTGTCGTTACTGTTGTTGAAAACTGGACATTTTACCTAATACAATGTGGCAACTCTGGAAGTCAGATTCTCTTCCCTCTCCAGAGTTATTGTTGTTGCTGTTTGTTGTTATTTACTGACTCTTACCTAAATATGAAAAATTTTGTGGTGTGTGACCGCTGAAGTCTCTGTTAGCTTAGCTTTAATGGTTAGCTGATAATTTAACAAATATTCCCTTAACTGTCGCCTAAATGAAACAAGGTCTGGTGTTGGACATTGCAGTTTCTCAGAGGTTGGAGTATCAGGCAGCTCCTCTCTGTTCACTGATTTAATTTACTTATTTCTCCAATATTAGAAAATAGAAATGTGAAATCCATTTTTTAATGTTAAGGACACCAAATTTTGCTACATGAAAATGGACTCTGAATATGTTAAGGTCAGCCTGGCACTTTTTCTTCATTATCAACAAATCAACATACAACTTCTATTGCTCTCAGCTCTCTTATCAAACAAAGAAGCTTGGAAATGCCATCAGAAGGGACCAGTATGCATATATTATGTTATAGAATTGTATATTTCCGAGGCAAAGGTGAATTATTTAGAACTTACACAGATATAGAGAGAGAGACAAATATCATTCCATTGAATCTAGAGATAGAATACTTGTGGAAAGAAGATTGGAACTATTGCATTACACAATTCTGCATATTTGGATATTCTGAGTCTACCAACTACAGATATAGTAAAATCAAAGTAAGTCATATGGCATCTAAGAGAGGGTATATGGTAGTTCTTCCTTTACCACAGACTTGGTCTAAGTTGATGTCTTTTTTATGTTACTAATTTTATATAGGCTTTCTAGAGATAAAAGTTTAGAATACTGCCAACAAACATAATCTTTATGAAAAAAGAATAGAAATGAGGCACAAAGACCATTAAGAAGATTGTTAAGATGGAGTAGAATGAATGAATAGGGGTACATGGTCGTGAAGTTTGCCTCAGTGTCAGGATTTGTCTTGCACCATACTAGACACACAGTAAGTCCTAAAACCTTTGCTAAACTGAAATGAATCTGGCGACTAATTTGATAAATGAGAATTTAAACCTGGTAGGAGACACAAGAAAAGGTACACGTTTACGGTAGGTGGAAACTGTTAAGTTTGGTTTGAAGTTGTCGGCCTTGCCAATAACAAATATCACTGCAAATTGAAGGGAGAGAGAAAGAAAAGATGTGAAAAGAAGTCAGAAATTTGTATACTGTGAGCTGTATTTATATCACAACATGACCTCTGCATTGAGAAATACAGAAACTTTTTAAAACATATATTTATTATGTTTTGCTAGAAAAACAGAGTTAAAAATGAGCTATAATAGATAATGATATTATCAAAGTTTCCTCACCCTATTTCAAGAATAAAAATGTGTATGAAAATATTATATTAGTCATGGTCTACTCAGAAAAAATGGAAATCATCTTAATATTTAGCAAAGTAATTTAACATAGGGAATTAATGAAATTATTATAAAAATTCAGTCAATGCAGGGTTAGTTTCCTCAGATGGGAGGGCAGGCAGTGTCCATTGGCAAGAGAGACACTGAGAGATTCTAGGGTTTCAAGATTTTCAGCTTCTTTTAAGTAATCCAGATTCCAGGGTTCAGGCTTTTCTTTCCAGTGTCCTAACATTCACATAACAGGGTTTGTAGCTGTAAATCCCATTGCCTAGTAATTATGCAACCCATACAATAAAATTTAGATTTATTTTTCAAGGATGTTGTCCTATGGCTACAAGAAATAAGATATTAATTTCCAGCCACCATTGGAGCGAGAAGCTATTACTTTGACACTGAGTTGATCTCAGAGATTAAAGTCTCAAGTTTATTACTTCTTTCAGAAAGTGCTCCAGTGCAAGATAGCATTGGCCATCTTATTCACAGCCCTTATAGTTGTTATTGCTACCATAACTGTCAAGTGCAGTTACTACTTAGTGCCCACGGCATTTGCTCTAGTAGGGTATTTGCCTACAGGTGGTATTTCACTTGACTGTGATGAAACCATATGCCACAGATTTCCAATTTCCCTTGTTCCTTTAGGAAAACGCTCAGCATCATGTTCAGTACCAAGCTGACCACCAAACCATCTCCAGAGACTTTAGTCAGATGGTTCTGTGCCTTTGAAGAGGCATAGGAAGGATATTTTGGGGAATAATAAGAGAAACTGGGGCCTATAACACTGCCTCTTGTAGGGTGAAAAACTACTGTTGATAAAAACATCAAACAAAAAATAAGAAGGAGCAATTCCTTCCCCCTCCCTCTTGATTCCTTTGTGCCTTTTCTTATGGGACCTAAGAGGAAGCCATCTAATGAAGCAGAAAGGTAGTTTGCAGTCTCAGTTCCAGCATTGTAAAGCAGAGCATGGAGGATAAATTTTGCAGGAAATGGAATAACTTAATGATTGGCAGAGGTTTATTGGCAGCAATGAGTCATTCTTCAAAGTAAGCTTTTTTCAGGTCTTGACTATTTTTTCATATTAAATGGGAATGCATTTCCAGGTTCAAGTACAAAGATATATATATATACACACTATATATATATATTTATATATACAATTATATATACAATCATATATAAGCATATACATATGTTAATTATACATAAAATTATATATAAAAGTCACAAACTTTTAGTTTTCCATGAAGATATTAAGGAAAACCTAATATGTGTATGTTGTGTGTGTGTGTTTCTCAGTTCTTACCTTTCTAGGTAACGTTTGACTTAACTGTAGAATTAAATTTGCATACATATTTACTCTAAACCAGTTCTATCCCTGTTTTTGGAAAAGATTGCCCTTAATGAGTTAAATATAATGCACTGCAATGTAGCAAATCATTACCCAAAAATATCAGATGTACAAAAATTAACTGAGGATATTGCAGTGAATTTAAATTTATAACACATCTTCCTTTTCCAAAAGGGATCATCATTTACAATAAAAGAGTGTAATGGAACTCAGGGGCAATAAGCCATCCAATCTGACTCTCTGTGAATAAAAGAATAAGCCATTTGGACCTCTCACTTGAGTGTTTCATTGAATTTGTTGTTTTGGGCCATCAAAAATATACTGGTGGCCATAATATATTTTTGCATAAACAGTAGTTCCATTCTCCCTCTACAGGAAGTGAATGGAATCAGATATGTTTCTGCCAAATTTAAGAACTATGCATAGTGTATGGCTTCTAGAATCTAGACAGAATATAAAAGGAGGTCTTTTGGGAAAGTGTTTTAAGTTAGATGAATAAGAAGGAAAGCACAGAGTGAAGAAGATGTAAACTTTGAAAGTCAAATCATATACTAGCAGGCACAAAATTCTAGATTACACTCAGAAACACTTGTCTCTATAAAGAATTTCACCAGGTATTGTCAGGTAAAGCAGAGCAACAGGAGGGAAGTCTTCTGGTCACCAGAGCAGGGATTTTAGAAGGTGGCTCTTGGTGCGCTAAGGAATTTTCCTGGAAAGCCTGAAAGCCAAATATACTCTTAAAGATTTGGTCTCTCAAATGCATTCCAAGATTGATGAGCAAGTTCAGGTATTCCAAGAAGAAATATGATAGAGAAAATGTCCTTGCAAACAGGGAGTGAGTTCTAAAACTGCAAATAACACCTCAAGTTAAAAGAGCATATTTGTCACACTGGAAATAGTGACCTTTCTAGAAAGAGCAATGTGGTCAAACCAGTGAGGGGTGGCGTGAATTACTAGATGGAAAGATGGGAATGGTTCTTGCTTTTATATTTGTAGCTTTTGGAACAATAGAATAAAAATGGCAGAGCTAATAAGGTGAGACTTTACACTGTCATCATCATTTTGACAAAGGAAGCCACTTTGTCTAAAATATTGGACTCTATTATAAAAATCTTCATAATTAACTAGAAGTTGGCATGGTTTTGCCCCTCAGGATTCCTTGAGCTACAATACATTTGGAACCAACAAAAAGGCCAGAAACAAACTTACTTGTTGTTGATGAAAGGTGAGGCTGGGCTAGATCAATTTTTTGTATTCCAGGTTTTCATGAGATATCTGAGGTATCAATACCAGCTCCTCACGCTAGTAAGAACTTCACTGGCAGAATTATACATCC
The DNA here is from genome assembly GCF_005190385.1 of Monodon monoceros. Taxonomy (NCBI): domain Eukaryota; kingdom Metazoa; phylum Chordata; class Mammalia; order Artiodactyla; family Monodontidae; genus Monodon; species Monodon monoceros. The sequence goes on from NW_021703781.1 coordinate 61,610,080, forward strand.
AGCTACCTATTTTTCTGTTTAAGTAAATAAATTCCACTGGTTTAAAGAAGTCATTCTGCTAGGAACTTCTTCTAGGTCTACCCATCCTTATCTAGTTATGACTAGGTTAATATACCTGAGTGTCATTTTACCTAACAATAATGTTGGCACATGATAGAGTTAAAGAAAGTGAATTATGGCTACTCTATAAATCGATTTTGTATTTAGACGTGAAAAAATAGAACAGCAAAATTTCCTCAGTACTTTAAAATACATGTTCAATTTTCAAATAGGTACATGCAATTTTTGAACATTATTATGCAAATAAATATATATTCCATATTCACGTAGGATGTTTGACTCAGAGGAATAACGTCATTCTTGGTTTCAAAGAGTGTTTGACTAAAAGCAAACTATTTTCTGGAATGTGAAGTTCTTGTCACTTAAAACAAATGAGAGCCATGCAGAACACTGAAGGAGACTGCTTTAGGTTAGGGAGAGGCTCTTCATTATTTTGCTGTACGCATTTTTGCCTTTTACCAGGTGAGATGCTTGTTTTCTTTTCTATTAGTATCTTACTATGATAAGCACAACAACAAAAAATAATGATGACACTCCATGAAAACAGAAAAAAAATTCTGTTTCTTCACTCCAGCCCCATCACCTTCTCTCCCCACTCCCCCAAATAAGGTTCCTAATCAAAGAGGCCACACTGATCACCCAGGAATTTATGGGCCCAAGAATCAGAAAAACAGTGCCTCAGATTGCTGCTCCTGAGCAGCTACTGTGGCCTTGGTTCAGAAGTGTATTTTCTAAATCTTATGGACAAAAAAGACAGGAAGTAGATTGCCTTAATGAATATTTTGCAATCGAAGTTTTCAAACCCAGAGAAGTCTACCAAATAATCAATTTGGAGCTCATCCCAATTCCTGTGGGGGGAAATTAGAAAGAAATTTAGAGAAATCTAAAACCTAGGCTTTACCTCAAGTAGTTGAGTGAGGACCCAACAGGCGAGGTTTAGAGCATTTGAGCTGGACTAGACCTTAAATATTGTTTCCACCCGGGCACTACTCTTAGACTCCAGGCATCCTCTGGTCCAGACAGCTGATCATTACTTCCTGAAATGGCATAACTATCTTCCCTTTGGAGGCTGGCTCTGACCCAATCCTGCCTGTAATTTCAGCTTTCCCAATAAAGACTCAGGGTTCACCTTCTGTTTTACTCTGACCTCCTGTCATTGATTATGCTCCCAGAGTTGTCTCCCTTTGGAGTTAATTGCCCATTTCCAGCATTTAACTTCACACATCTAGGACTATGAGGTAGACAGAGTTCTAAAAGAACCCCCAGTGTTTCCTACCTCTTGATATGTTTGGCCTTCTGCAGTCACCTCCCCTTAATTAACTTGGTTCTAACCAAAGGATATGATAGCATTGAGAGATGCACTTCCATGATTAGATTAAAAATATTGAGACATCTGTCTTGCTAGCATAGTATCTCTTTTCCCTCTTGGCTGATAGGCTTTAATGAAGACTACTGCCATTTTGAAGAGTATTACATAGCAAGAAACTGAAGGCAGCCTGCAGCCAACAGTCAGTTAGGAACTAAGGCCGTCAATCCGACAGCGCTTGAGGTACAGATTCAGCAAATAATCACATGAAAGTACACCCTTCCCCAGTCAGTTCTTCAGATGAGACTCCAGCCCTGGCTGCCCCCTTGTTTGAAGCTTTGTGAGAGACCTTAAACGGTAGACCTGGTTAAAACATGTATAAACTTCTGGCCCACAGAAACTGTAAAGTAATAGGTGTATGTGTGTGTGTTGTGGTAAAATATACATAACATAAAGCTCCCCATTTTAACCATTTTAAAATGTAGAATTTCATGGTATTAAGTACATTCACATTGTTATGTAACCATCACCACGTGCACCTTCAGAACTTGTTCATCTTCCCAAGCTGAAACTCTATCATTCAACACTAACTTCCCATTCCCCTCTCCTCAGCTGCTGTTCTACTTTCTGTCTCTCTGATTTTGACTACACTAGATACCTCATATAAATTGAATCATACATTATTCTTTTGTGACTGAATTATTTCACTTAGCATTACTTCTTCAAGGTTCATCCATGTTGAATCCTGTATCAGAATTTCCTTCCTTCTTAAGGTTGAATAATATTCCATTGTATGTGTTTACCACATTTTGTTTATCTGTTCATTCTTGATAGACCCTTGGATTGTTTCTGCTTTTTGGCTATTAGGATAATGCTGCTTTGAACATGGCTATACAACATCTGTTCAAGTCCTTGTTTTCAATTGTTTTGAATATATACCCAATTTTATGTGTAATTGTCATACTGGTTTCCACTGTCTGAACTATTTTACTAGGTTATGTATTGTTTTAAGTCACTAGGGCTTATGGTAATTGGATGCACAGCAATAGATAACTAAATAGATATACAAAAGTGGAAAAAATAAACCCACATGGGGCTTCCCTGGTGGCACAGTGGTTGAGAGTCTGCCTGCTGATGCAGGGGACACGGGTTCGTGCCCCGGTCCGGGAAGATCCCACATGCCGCGGAGCGGCTGGGCCCGTGAGCCATGGCTGCCGAGCCTGTGCGTCCGGAGCCTGTGCTCTGCAATGGGAGAGGCCACAACAGTGAGAGGCCTGCGTACCGCAAAAAAAAACCAAAACCAAAACCAAAAAAACACACATGGTCCTTGCATTCATGGTGCTTATAGTCTAGTAGAGGAGAAAGAAATAATCAAATACTCAGGACATTGAATGTATATTCACAATTTCTATGTGTATTAAAAAAGAGAAGTATATGGTATAATAGGATTTTGTAAAAATTGATTTCACCCAGGCTAGGGAGTCAGGATACCATCAATGCAAGCAGCAGGAGTAGCTTTAAATGAGCCAGCTGGCTAACAGCCTGTGGCCCAGATTCAACAAAAGAATGTTCCTTGCTTTGAGATTTCATCTTTCGCTTGCATGAGAGGATTCAAACCATATAGGAAGAAAGGAGAGCACATTATTGAGGCCTCATCTGTAACCAACTGTAATGCCAATTGCTAACCTTCTCTTCTCGTATGCAGGCTGTTGAAGAGAAGCAGGTGTTTATTGTATCTTCGTAGCAAATACCTTCTCTGGCCCATGTCTTACTATTTTGTTTGTTTGCTTTATTTTAATGCATTTCAAAATGAACAGTATTTTTGCTTTGTGAAGCCTTAATTTAAAATGTGGATCTTAGTATCCCTCAAAGCAAAGATCTAGAAATATTTAATATTACATGAGTTGAATGTGGAAATGTGAGCAGGCATTATTAGAATCTCCTGCTATTAAGACTACTTGAAGTTTGTGATTTTGTATCCTTCATTTTCTTGGCAGCGTTTCAGGCAGCTTTTCAGTGAGTTCTAATGAGAACACCCCCCTAAGACTGTTCCCCTGACACCCAGAGGACCGATCCCCAGCAAGTTTCTGGGATGCAATGTCTCAAAAACTGTTCTTCCACACAGTAAGTCACAGCAGTGACTTATCTTCATCCAAATCTGATCTTAGTCTTAGAACGAAATAAAACTAGTGCTGTTAGGCCAAGAAGAGAAGAGCTAAAACGTATTAGTTTTATTTAGTTACAGGGAGATTAACAACGTTCTTAAGGGGGGCTCTTTGGGTAGAGAAGTAGGCAGGAACAGACTACAGTGGAAGGAACAGGAAAAAGTCCAGAAAATTCTGAAAATCAGTTTGACTTATCAGAGGAGGGAAGAGAAAGTAAGGAGCTAAATGCTTGTCCCACCACATCATGCAGCTTTACTTTCGGCTCTGCTTTTCTGGGATTCCCTCCTCTAGATTCCCTATTTTGTAGGATTTTCCAAGGTCGCATCTCAAGATATCACTGAAGGAGCCCCAGGACACACCTCAGGGTATTCACTCTGCTTCTGAGATGCAAGTGAAGCCACTGCAGGAGGCAAATCATCACAGGTCCTTTTAAGTGTCCAGCATCCCCTTATCCCAAAGTCAGGAAACTGTTGAAACAATTCTCTAAGGAATTTGTTAACAAAAGTACAGTTCTGAGGAGTATCTCAATAAGAACAAATGATATTTCTGTTCATGTGACCAGCATGCAACAATAACAAATCCACTATTTTATGGGGCCAGTAACAGTGCCATTCTGTTTTCCTAGATGATCTGACTCATTAACTGAAGCTGTCCACTTCCTTAACATTAACACATTTGATCCTCCAACTTGAATAAATACAAACTTTTTAATACAGTATATATACATATATATTCCTTGTGATCTCCAAACCCTGTTTTTCTATTCTTGTTGTTTTTAGAGAGCAAGTTTCATGATGGTGAAAGGCTGCAAGCCTTCACTTGCCACTTTCTCAGAGCAGTAATTTAGCAACTACTGGGCCCCCAAATCACAAGCAGGGAAACGCAGGAACCTGGCAGATGCTGAGGAGGCACAAATGGGAGTGACTTTAAAAAGGGAGCAAACTGCAGCCCAGAAATGGGAATCATGCTGCAGAAACATGCCCCAAGTGTGTATGGGAAAGAAACAAGGAAGGAACTTTAAAGGCAGATTACTGATGGATGTTGACTACACTAAAAAGGGGCAGCTGCTGTTTTGAGGTCCTACTACTAGTTGTAATACGATAATTTTCATCATGTTGATATCTCTCTTTTGTCAAGTGCCGTATGCTCTGATGCCATGTACTGTGCCAAGGGCTTTGCAGGATGACCTTGTCTGTGCACAGAGTTCACATTCTATGTATAGAGTACACTCTGTGTACTGCAGAAACTATTTAACTTCCCTGAACATTAGTTTATACATCTGTAAAATGTCATTAAAGTCACAAAGCTGGTTTAAATTGGTAGAGATAGATTTTAAATTTAGGTCTAGCAGACTCTTGAGAGCAAATCTTTTTGCTATCTTTCAAGATTTGAACTGATAATAAGGGCATCTGTGTTCTTCATATGACCATGGAAGAACTGTGTGACGCAGAATCAGAAAGATAAAGCAACTTTACCTTTCGTGCAACTTTCCGTAAAATGAAGAGGTTGGCCTAGGTGATTTCTCTGTTCTTCTCTAGAGTTAACATTTTACCATTCTCCTTGCTGCAAGCTTCTATAAAGAGGCTTCTTGATTGCCTACTGTTGCCACCAGGCAAATTAAACCCTAAATAGCCTTTCTCAGTTGTAGACTAGAATGAATACGTGAAGGAAAGGATGACTAAGGATCATTGCTCGTGATGCTGTTTCAGGTGCCATAGGAATAGAGGGATGTGTGAGGTATGGAGTAAGAACTATCCTTTCGCTGATGTCCCTGGACTCTGGGGTGTCTGTCCAGCCAGAAAACACTTATGCTGGGAGGAATCCACAGATGTCAGAGAGAATCAGTCTCCAAATGCTCTTGCTGCAAGAACCTCCTTAATTTTTTTCTTTCATCTTGATTTTCCAACGTCCAATGACTCTGGAGTCCAGAAAACTCACCAATTGGTGCTCAGGGATAACCAGCCAACTGAAGTGGAAGAGGAGGATGTTACCGGGTCCTCTCTACCCCTCCTCCACTGTATATGGTCTTGGCCTCTCAGGGAGGTCGGTGAGCTGAGTACAGCAGAAGAGACTGATGTGCTCTACAGTCTCTTCAACTCACAACTCTGCCAGCATGTGAACTCTGTTGTTTCCCAGGCAAACGGTTATTGCAGGAATACTGAGTGGCAGGGTGGGTGGAATAGTGGGAATCTGCTAGGGCTGATTTATTTACAGTGGCTTGCAAATAGGTCAGGGGAGAGATAACCCTAGAGATTCTTTTTTTTTTTTTTAATTTAATTTTTTTTTTAATTTAATTTTATTTATTTATTTACTTTTTTTTTTTTTTTTTTTTTTTTGCGGTACACGGGCCTCTCACCGCCGTGGCCTCTCCCGCCGTGAAGCACAGGCCCCCCAGGACACGCAGGCCCAGCGGCCACGGCTCACGGGCCAAGCCGCTCCGCGACATGTGGGATCCTCCCGGACCGGGGCACGAACCCGCGTCCCCTGCATCGGCAGGCAGACTCCCAACCACTGCGCCACCAGGGAAGCCCTATTTAATTTATTTTTTATACAGCAGGTTCATATTAGTTATCTATTTTATACATATTAGTGTATATATGTCAATCCCAATCTCCCAATTCATCCCACCACCATGTACCTGCCCGCCCCAGCTTTCCCCCCAGATTCTTAAACAGACATACTTGGATTTACGTATTTATGGAAAACCTTATACTCCTTTGTATTTTATACCCAGATCCTCTCTGAAGCCAATCTGTACTGCCATCTGGGTGGTCCTCATTTTCTTCAATAAATTAGACCTGTCTGTCCACCTCCTTATATTACTATGCTATTAAAATATGAGAGTGGTTTGGGGTTGTAGGTAATTTCTGTCCTTCTGACTATAATGCTAATGCTGCTTGGTTATCTTTTCGATGTATAAAAATCAAATTTACTTTTGAAATGCGGATGAACACATTTACTTTTTTACTCTTTCAGTTTTATTGAGATATAGCTGATATATAGCACTGTATAAATTTAAGGTGTACAGCATAATGATTTCACTTACATCATGAAGTGATTATTATTATTACCTAAGTTTAGTGAACATCCATAATCTCATATAGATACAAAATTAAAGAAATAGAAATTTTTTCTTGTGATGAGAACTCTTAGGATTTATCCTTTTAACAACTTTCATATATAACATATAGCAGAGTTAATTATATTTGTCATGTTGCCTATTACATCCCTAGTACTTATTTATCATATAATTGGAAGTTTGTACCTTTTGACTGCCTTTGTTCAATCCCTCCCTTCATCCCTGCCTCTGGTAACCACAACTCTGAACTTATCTGTTTGTTTTTGAAGTATGATTGACCTACAACACTATCTTAGGTCTTGTTACATAACACAGTGATTCTATATTTCTATAAATTACAAACTGTTCACCACACTAAGTCTAGTTACAGTATGTCGCTATATATTTACCTTTTATTATAAATATATATAAAATTTTGGGGGGATGTGAAGAATTTGAGAGTGCCAAGTGCTAACAGTTGCATTTCTACATCTTGTATTTGAAGAGACAATTTAGTTTGGACCTTAGAAACAATTTTATTAAGCCAAACATTGATAATTTAATACATTTTTCTAAAATTTATGAACATTAACATCAGTATTTAGGATTTAAAATAGTTCTTATATTATCTCGATTAATATTTTTCTAAAACACTTTTTTGTTTTTCATTGAAGTTTAGTTGATTTACCGTATTGTCAGTTTCAGGTGTACAGCAATGTGATTCGGGTATATATATATATTTTTCAGAATACTTTCCCTTACAGGTTATTAAAATATAATGAATATCGTTCCCTGTGTTCTACAGTAAGTCCTTGTTGCTTACCTGTTTTATATATACTAGTATGTATCAGTTAATCCCATACTCCTAATTTATCCCCCCATAGCCACCTAATGGTAATCCCAAACTCTTCTCACTGTCATTTCACTTTCGGTTTCATTTGTTTTATTTATTTTTATTTTTGGCTTCTTTTTCCTTTTTTGCAAGCCTCTTTTCTATTTGCAAAACATGCTATTTGATTGCTTTTCATGAACTTTGAATATTATTTCACTCCTAGTTTTAAAGGATGCTCAATCAGACAGGTGGTATGTTTATTGCTGGTCAAAGGAAGGACTTAGGAACACAGAATGCTAAACTCTACTTTGCAGCCAAAACATCATGCACCTTTTCCTCCAGCCTTTTAATGTACGTTAAATATTTTAAAATGATATCAAATATCTTTTTCTAAATAACTTCCATTTTTATAGTTAAGCTAAGCCTGTACAGCTTGGCCATTGCTAGAGAGGCTGGGATTTAGGAAAGAGTGAGCAAAATTCTCATTAGACCATTTTGGCTTAATTCTTCAATGTTGAAAAAATGTTTAACAGTGTCCTCTTCCCTTAGAACCTTGGGCCTCAGGCAGGCCGTGGAGGGGTTCAGAGCTCTGTATGGCCCCTCTCATCATCTGCCTTTCTCTAGACTGTGTCTGGCCATTGTTCGCTCTAGGAAAGGCTGCCGTGCAACTGCCCTGGGCAGAGTGGGAGCAGGAGACCTGCCACAGCCGCAGGTGGTTTTATTTTCCTCTCATAGCCTTCTTTGTCCTTTCATCCAAAGATATTTGTGTACAGCACAGGGAGCTCTCTACTCAATGCTCTGTGGTGATCTAAATGGGAAAGAAGTCCAAAAAAGAAGGGATATATATATAAGTATAGCTGATTCGCTTTGCTGTACAGCAGAAACTAACACAATATGGTAAAGCAACTATACTCCAAAAAAAATTAATAAAAATATAAAGATATTTGTTAGTGTGTTAAGCTGAAACATTTGTGCTTTTTTTTTTTAATTAGGTCTCATCCTGACACACTTAACAGAGCAATGTGAACGGGCTCATTCTCACAGAACTTATTTACCTCTGAACTCCCTCCCCTTCACCCCCCCCAGCTCCCACCCACCCCAGCTCCCACCCACCCATATAGCACCTTTGCAAATACATACATCTGGTAAAACTTTAACAGAGGAGATGCTGGAATCTGAAAATATGTGGAAATGAATATTTTATTTAGGCTTTGGGCTGGTGAATCTATATTTTCTTTAGTTTCCTCCTAAAAGGAATTGGTGATTTCATAAGCAAGGTCCAAGATTTGGGGATTTCTGAAAAGTCAGCTGTGGATTGAGTAATTTTTTCCCATCTACTCTCTTTCAGAGATTAATTGACTCTGAAATGATGGTGATTGAAGCTTTTTAACCTCTCTTCCATTAGGTCTTAATTGATACTGATCTGCAAAAAGAGACTAAGGTTAAAGAGTTTAATCACCGAAGATTTGAGGCTCTGAGAATTTAAGATAATCGGCTACCCAAGATCACAGGTTGATAGGTGATGGAGCCAAGATTTAAAACCAGGCACTTTCACTCTGGAGAAAAGAAGCTTAATCACTCTACCACACTGTTTTCCTAGGCTTATTTTTTCCCAGAAGACTAGTTAAAAAACCATTTAAAAATGGTAAAAAGAGCATTATGAATGCATGGATACCTGTGTATTTGTGTGTGCTCTGTTTAGCTCTCAGAGACTATGTCTAAACCCCACAATTTGACTGTGCAGGAGTGGTACCTCTTTGGTATTCTGTGGTATTTGATAACCCAGTACCAATCTATAAAGATTTTTGAACAATACAGTGGTCTTTTGTGAAGCTTCCTCTGTGCTTTTTCTTGCAAGTTTCCTCTCTTGCTTACCCACTCTCTGAGTTCATCTTATTTAGAAAGTGAATACAAATAAAATTGCTTCAAAGCTCAGAGAATGTAGGTAAGCTTTGTAGAAAAAATATTATAACTGATAAATTGGAAATATTACAGATGGGTTGACAAAATGTAAACTAAAGCATTACTGGGGATGTTTTCACAAGAATTGCTGCAGAGACAATAAATGCTTAATGGGCTCTGTAGTAAAAATAAGTCAGCAAACAGAAACCACGTGGAAGAGATATCATGTTCAGTTAGGGGATGGAATTGGGATAAAGTTTTTCAGGATAGACTCTCGCCTGACATGGAAACAGGACCACAAGAGTTGAGCAGAGACAGGGTGTCTAGACAGGCAGTTAGCAGTAGGGGGATCTGACACTGGTCCTGAACCAGGACTTGTCAGAGGGTCAGCAAGCCTTGATTCCTTCTTCTTTCTTAGCTATCAGTTTCTTGTCTTAAGGTACTTAGAATAATTTAAAGTCAGAGACTCAGACATAGAAAACAAGGCAAGTCGCTGGTTATTAGGATTAGAGCAAAATATTTCACTGAAGAAACCAAGGAGAAGCCAGTTACTCATTTGAAGCATAAGATTAGTGGTAGAGACTATTCAACAAACCATATACTTCCTCCACTGGACACAAAGATAAGTTAAATTTGCCAGCCTCTTCACACTTCCTCATAGCATAGGGGGAAATAGTATTTGCCACTTCCAGGCCTTCCCATAAAGCCATCATATACATGACTCTCTACCCTTTTTCCCTAACTGATGGAATATTGGACAGTTCTTTAATGATTAAAAAATGGTAGAGCCACAAGATGAAAGGGGCTTGAATCACCAACTCCCTGCTTTGAGGGGAGCCTTCCAGAAGAACTGTCCAATCAGAGACAATTCTATTGGAGTTAATAATAAAACTTTATTTGGTTGAGATCCTGATATTTGTTGTTTTTACAGTAGTAACCATGGCAACCATGGTCTCCACAGCTAATCCAAGGTCAGAATGTAGCTGACGGCAAGGCTGACTGTGATGGATGTGGGTTGATTTTGACTGCTCAGCACATTACCTTTGCCTCTCATTCTGAAAATCACAGTATAGTATTCCCAAGAAATCACTCCTGATCTCAGTTCAAGCGTCTTAATGTGGGATTGGCACAGTTCCTCTCCAGATTCAGAGCATACGACCTGAACCTAGCTAGTTAGCATATTTCACCTGACCCCTACCCAGTAACAACTAGATATAACCCAATTTGGTCTCATAAGAGTAAATGTTGGTATTTTGATTGGAGTTTCCAGGGAAGAAATAATCACTCTTCAATGACCTCCACGAGACTGAGTCTGTAACTTCTGGGGTCTTGACTAGAGAACATACCTGGAAATAACATGAAAATAATGGGAAGTAGAATTGAAAATCAGGGATAAACAAGTTTGTGATGACATTGGTTGACTTACACCCGAAACAGTTTCTGAGGCCTCTTTAAACTTTGCTTTTCAAATCATTCAGACCATGCATCTAGTAAAAGCTGGGTAATACAGTCCCAGATGAGAGAAGAAAATTGTATAGGAATAAGGAGAGAAGGAGATTATTAGGCAGAGGAAAATATGGTTATTACTTTTACTTTATCCAGAGGCTATATTACACAGTAAATATTCATAAAATTTTTTTGATTAATGGGATTTATAGCATGTATAAATACTAACACAATAGATTTGGGATATCATTTGTAGTAAAGGATTTGCTTTGTTTGTAAATCTTAAAGATTCTATACTTTGATTCTTTCTACCACCTTAAAGGTAAAAAGACCTTATAAGGAGGATGACCATAAAACTTATAGTTCAAATCAGAACACTTTTGAGAGTATAAGATAATGCTAATAATATGTAAGGTAGGTAACTGACTTACCTGGAAAATGTCCTGGACAAACTGAGAGCCATGGTCATCCTGTTACCAGTGCAAGTCTCTGTACCCGATGCACAGAGAAGCCAAACAATACCAAAACGCTGGAGTTTAGAGCTGAGAAAGGTTGATTGCAGGGCCGTGCAAGGAGATGGGTGGCTGTGTCCCAGTAAAACCCTGAACTCTCTGAAGGCTTTCAACAAAGCCGTGTTAAAGGCAAGGCGATCGTAATTTTGTGTATGGTGTTAGGAAGTGATCTAATTTCATTCCTTTACATGTAGCTGTCCAGTTTTCCCAGCACCACTAATTGAAGAGGCAGTCTTTTCTCCATTGTCTGTGCTTGCCTCCTTTGTCATAAAGACCTAAATGTAAAACTGGACACTATAAAACCCTTAGAGGAAAACATAGGAAAAACACTCTTTGACATAAACCACAGCAAGATCTTTTTTGGCCCACCTCCTAGAGTAATGACAATAAAAACAAAAATAAACAAATGGGGCTTAACTAAACTTAAAAGCTTTTGCACAGCAAAGGAAACCATAAACAAGATGAAAAGACAACCCTCAGAAGGGGAGAAAATATTTGCAAATGAAGCTACAGACAAAGGATTAATCTCCAAAATATACAAACAGCCCATGCAGCTCAATATCAAAAAAACAAACAACCTAATTATAAAATGGGCAGAAGACCTAAATAGACATTTCACCAAAGAAGTCATACAGATGGACAAGAGGCACATGAAAAGATGCTCAACATCACTAATCATTAGAGAAATGCAAATCAAAACCACAATGAGGTATCACCTCACACCAGTCAGAATGGCCATCATCAAAAAATCTATAAACAACCAATGCTGGAGAGGGTGTGGAGAAAAGGGGACCCTCTTGCACTATTGGTGGGAATGTAAATTGATACAATCACTATGGAGAACAGTATGGAGGTTCCTTAAAAAACTGCAAATAGAACTACCATATGACCCAGCAATCCCACTACTGGGCATATACCCTGAGAAAACCATAATTCAAAAAGAGTCATGTACCACAATGTTCATTGCAGCTCTATTTACAATAGCCAGGACATGGAAGCAACCTAAATGTCCAACAATATTTGAATGGATAAAGATGTGGTACATATATACAATGGAATGTTACTCAGCCATAAAAAGGAATGAAATTGGGTCATTTGTAGAGATGTGGATGGACTTAGATTCTGTCATACAGAGTGAAGTAAGCCAGAAAGAGAAAGAAAGACAACTATCATATATTAATGCATATATGTGGAATCTAGAAAAATGGTACAGATGAACCTATTTGTTGGGCAGGAATAGAGACATAGACATAGAGAACAGCCATGTGGACACAGCGGGGGAAGGGGAGGGTGGGACAAATTGGGAGATTAGGTGTGACATAAATACACTACCATGTGTAAAATAGCTAGCTAGAGGGAACCTGCTGTATAGCACAGGGAGCTCAGCTTGGTGCTCTGTGATGACCCAGATGAGTGAGTGGGAGGGAAGTCCAAGAGGGAGGGGATATACGTATACATACAGCTGATTCACTTCATTGTACAGCAGAAACTAACACAACATTGTAAAGCAATTTTACTCCAATAAAAATAAATAAATGAATTTTTTTAAAAAGGCAAGGTGAGGGAGGGGTGTGGATAGCTGTTGCAAACTTCTTGGTGTCCCATCTGTCATTCTAGCAGCTATCCAGGTAGGTCAGGTCATGATCAGGTCATGATGTTCCTGTAAACCTTCAACAAAACAATTGTTATTCTCGGTTCTGCAACTCTTTTATCTATCTTCCTACGAATGGGCTCTAAAAATTCAGAGCCTCGGTAATAGGCTATCCTGTATGGTTCAGTCTGTAGGCAACATTCTTTTACAAAAGGTGCAGACCCCAGGCTGGGAGGAGTCTGCTTGGGGTCACAGGAATGGCAGAGTCAGCATGACTAAGCACAGGCAACAAAGAACAAAGGTTAAAGTAAAAAGGAACAGATCTAATACGGAGTCTGATTTGTTCTTCCCTATTACAATGCTACTTATAACAAGTCATTTTATATAATCCAATGTCTAAACCAACTTCTTTGAAAGCTGAGTTAGATTTCTATTGCTGTGTAGCCAGTCGCCACAAACCTAGCAGCTTAAAATAATACCATCTATCATCTCACAGTTTCCATGTGTCAAGGGTCTGTACACTCTGCTCAGGTTCTCTTCATGCTGAATCAGGGTATTGGCTGGGGTTGTGAGCTCATCTGAGGCTCAGGCTCACTGGTTATTGGCAGAATTTAATTCTCGGTAGTATCAGCACTGAAATCCCTGCTTTCTTGCTGGCTATTGCTTGGGGGTTACTCAACTCCTAGAGGTCACCCTCAGGTCCTAGCTAAGTAGCCCTCTCATAGCAGAAGCTTTTGCTTCTTCAAAGTCAACAGATTATCTTCACAGTCTTCTTCAGTCGAGTCTAATATAATGTAACATAATCATGGAAGTGATTCTCCTGTCACCTTTGCCGTATAACGTACCCAAATCAAGGAAATGACTATCTCATCATATTCCCAGGTCCATCCAAAGTTCAAGGGGAAATCCAGGAATCTCATTTTATAATCTTGTCTACCACAGAAGGGATAAGCTTACTCTAAATTCTGCTTTACAGAAAAAATCAACAACAACAACAACAAAATCACAAACAAAAACTAGGATGTTTGAGTGGGTAAAAACAATCACAATTTAGTGTCCAGTGTGTTTTCATCCTGAGTGGAGAATAATTTGGGGTTTCTGAAAGATACTAGATTTTCTTAAAAACCATGACTTTGGGGAAAAAAATAGTTTTTGATGGTGAAGGCTTTCTAAGAAATAATTGTTTCCTTCATAAATCATTAAAATTGACAACTCTGGGGTATCCATTCATTTAGTCATTCACTGACTTATTTATTGAGCATCTACTATGTGCCAAAAGTTAGACATGGATATTATTCTAACTTGGGAAGAGAAGCTCAAAAATATGATTATGATGCACTGTAATTAGGGTAATGGCTGAGGTATGTGTATGATTCTTAGGAGGAAGAGAAAGGACATAACAACAGCATGGAGGAGTTCAAAGAAAGGGTAAGAAAAGGCTTTGTGATACGTGTGGAGAAGTAAGGAACATTTATTCTCCCTTAAATGTTTGGTAAAGTTGAGGAGTGTATTAAGAGAAAAGGATTAAGATGGGTTCAGATCTTGAAGGATCAAGAAATAACATAGAGAGAAGGAGGGAGAATAAAAGAAGTCATATACAGCAGTGAAAGTCATTATGGGAAGGATGGACAAGGAAGTTTGAAATGTGGCTCTTTTCCCCACTTTTTACCCAAGACAGATTTGGTGCTGTGGATAGCAAATGTATCCTTTTTTATTTATTTTTTAATCTTACATCAAATTAGCCCAAGACAATGTACAAGGCACTTTGACTGGAATAAGCTCATTGAATCCTCACATAAAGATGCTGGGGTGAGAATACAGATCACAGATAGAGTGAAGGACCTGCCTGTGGTCACAGGTGAGGGGGACTGAAATAGGGCAAGGACCAGAAGTCACCTCATTCATTTCATCATTTCAATTCACAGGCCCCTACTGCGGGCATGGTAGAGTCACGGAATATCCGTTTGAGATAGAATATCAAAAGTCTTCTACCTGTTTCCCAATTGATGTATGAGTTCTCTATGGCACTTTCTGAGCTGGCAAGCTCCTTGCTTCCCTGGAAATCCCATCCTTAAACTTTGCTCTAATTTCTAAGAATAAATTCAATTTTTAAGTTTTCAAATTAAAAAATATAAAAAAAACACTTTTTACGAACACATTTTGATTTTCCATTGTGGTTATAAAATTCTGAGGAATGGGACATTTCATATGCTGACTTCTTACTGCTGACAAGGCCTCAACCAATCTTGTACCTTCTGAATCCCTTTCAATTTGTGATATTAAACAGAAATAGTCTGAGGAGTTAGGATGAATGCAGACAAACGAGACTGACATAAAATGACACAAAGTGCTGATCCAGTATCATGTTGATCCCTGGTCCTCAGCTCTAGATTGTTGTTGACCTCTATATAATTTATGTGTGAAATTTCTGAGGCAAAAAGTGGAGATTGCTCACAAACCTTGAACTAGTCATAAAACTAACGTTCCTTGGTGGACAGTTGTTTTGAGCTTCAGTTGAGGGGAAATCTCTTTTGGAGAGGTATACTTCTGGTCTTCCTATTATTACTAGATCATCACTGGTATATATGTTACCACATCTGACCCATACAAGAGGACTTGAACCCCTGTTCTTCTCCAGTTCCACTGGGATGCAAGCCTGCCTCTTTATGCACATGTGTGACTTTATAAGTGATGCCATGGATTTGACACCCTTCTGAAAAGCAGGCACTGCACATACATTTTTCATAAAACGGCTGCCATGGTGCAGTTAAAGGAGGAACAAGTCTTACCATCTTGATGACAGCCTGTGAAACTGAAACTATGCAATATAGATTTCTCTGAGAAAATGGAAACTTGTATTCTTTGACAGTGTAATTATTATGCTCTATCAAATTACTTGGCTTTTTTAAAATAGAAATCACTGAATACTTCATGCAGATATTACTTTTGCTATCAAATATCACTTTGAGGAAAGTTAATAATTTAGGAACTTTTATATTAAAAATGGCAAATCCAATAGATGGATGAGATGCCATAGTCAGATAGCCTTCCCACTCTGAAAGTTTTGTGTGATTGCTTCAGCCTTAAGTAGGATTCCAGAGAAAACAAGGGAGATTGCACATTAAGGAGATTCTGCTTAGAAGATGTGGAAGTCTGAGTGTCAACAACAGTATTGGAAATAATTTAAGATGGTGTTGTGACTTTTATTTAGAAGAGAGACATTTCCTCTCCAGCAGTAGTCTCTTTTATTTTATGACATTTAAAATTAAAGCAAAGGTCTCAGTTTTGCAAAGTGTCTCATCTTTGAGTTACCAGTGAATGCATTTTTTAAAATACATTTATTTATTTTTTAATTTATTTTTGGCTGTGTTGGGTCTTCGTTGCTGCACTCAGTCTTTTTTATCTAGTTGCGGCGAGCAGGGGCTACTCTTTGTTGCGGTGAGCAGGCTTCTCATTGCAGTGGCTTCTCTTGTTGCGGAGCATGGGCTCTAGGCGTGCGGGTTCGGTAGTAGTGATGCACAGGCTTCAGCAGTTGTGATGCGCGGGCTTCAGTAGTTGTGGCGCATGGGCTTAGTTGCTCTGAGGCATGAGAGATCTTCCCGGACCAGGGCTGAACCCATGTACCCTGCATTGGCAGGCAGATTCTCAAGCACTGCACCACCAGAGAAGCCCGTGAATGCATTTTTATTCTTATGACAGTGATTATAGTAATAATGATCATGTTAACTGGCATTTACTAAATGATTAATATATGCCTGGCACTCTTCTAGGTTCTTTACACATACTCTCTTGTTTAAATTCCTTAACAGGGTAAGATAGGTTATGACATTACCCCATTTTCCAGAAATGGAAGTGAAAGTTCAGCAATACTAAATACTTTTCCCAATGTCATACAACGAATAAGTATCCTAGTGTGAATTTGTACTTGGACAGTCTGAGTCAGAACCAATCATTGTAATCTTGACACTTTAATGCTTTCCTGTAACAGCTATCACTGACTGAATACTTGCTCTTGAACACATGGTAAGCTTTTTTCACTTGGTAAATAAGCACATTAGATACGTCTTCTTGATTCTAACTTTATAGATGAGGAAACTAAGGTTTTTGGTGATTAAGCCATGTGTCCTCAGTCACTCTGCTAATATGAATTAATTTTTAAACACACTTCAATCTCAGTCTTAGAAGTTAGACGGTGTTAAATTTTAGTTTTTAACATCAACATTATCCTGTTTCCTTGTTGAATTTTTACTTCCCATTCATCTCAGGAGGAACACTGCTTTTGCAGAATGACTTGTTGAACACAAGTAGAGAGAGACTTTCATACTCCAAGATAATGAAGGAGGTAATAAAATATATTTGGTAGAAAAAGAGATCTTTATCTGGATTTTTTCAACCTTGATTTTTAAGGGTTGAAAAAATATACACTCAAATCTAATTGCCTGGGTTTGACATGTAGAGGGAAATGCTATATACATTTCATTATCAAATTGTCACTCGCGACTACATCTTTTTCCAAGGATGAAGATTAAAATTTGTTAATGCTAGATTGACTGTGTTAATGCTTTTTTTGTGTGATCTCTACACAACTCGAAGCACCCACTATCTAGGAGACATGTATAAAGAGAGGATTTGTTTGTGTTTTCATGTGTATTTGTGATAATGATACTTTGGCTCTTGTGTCTTGCGTAAAATGCCTTGAAGCATTTTATATAAGTTTTTCATTAACTCTCACTGTACTCAGTACATAGATATTACATCAGTTTTATCAAGGCACAGAAATGTGGGAGACAATTGTGAGGCATTAGCATCAAATCCATGGCATGACGGAGATGGTTTATGATTCATCCTAGTGGAGGTGGGTCTGTGAGAAGACGGAGTAGGAAACAACACCCAAGAAACTCTAACATCTGATGAGCTCTCAGCAATAACTAACTTTCACAAGCCCCAGTGGTCCTTTAGCTGGTTCATTTCTCAATGCATTTCCACATAAGAAAATATTGTGATTCTTTTTCCTACCCTACTTCCTAGACTGGAATGTAGGTCTTCCACAGAACAGCAGTATGGTGAGTTATGGAGTGGTTGTCTCTTTTCTTAGTGACCCTAAATTTTTCAGTCAAATCTCAAACCATCTCCAGGTAGACTCTTAGGCACCTGTAGTTAGACTCACCATACTTGTTGCCATCATAGGATTTTTGCAATGGTGTCTTATTCATGAATAGTTGTTAGCTGATCACCTTATTAGGTGGGGCGAAGTCAGGAGTGACCTATGTCACCATCTTGGTGATGTCACTTCTTCTTTGTCTTTACAGAAACCAAGCCTTGTTGAGAATTTTTTTTTTTTTTCAAAATCATGCTTCAGTTTGAAGCTGTTTTTCCAATCCACTTTTTTCCTTTTTCAGATTTCAGACCTGCATCGTGGTTTGAAAGTTATCTTTTCCTACCCCTGTTTTCTTTCTTTTTACCTCTCCCAAATCCTAGGGCAATTTTGAATCTTTTTAGCCATATGGGGTGGAGAGTGTTAAAGTGGACATTGCAGATATGTCTAAGTCCCAGTCTATCTACTCTCAGAACTCCCCAAACCCTTTACCTTTTAGGGTGACTTAACAGAACCTATCACAGTAGATTGCTTCAATAATACATCTCCATAGAAAGCTTAGGGTAGAAACCAAGAAATCTCCAATTCCTAGGCACGTTCCAAGGCAGTCCTTCAATTACTGAAGGAATTTGATCTCTAAGCATAATAACAACTATCTCCATCCAATTTGCCTTGTCAGTCTGAGAACAAAAGAGCTATAAGGGGCTGAAGATACAGCCCCTTCCCTTTCTTAGTCAAGGTTTTCAGGGATGACACCAATGAAAGACTGGCATCTACACAGCACTGTAAGGAGGCAGAGGAGATGCCTGATTCTCTGCTGGGGAATTTGAGACAGAGGCCAGCATGAATTATCAAGGATGTTCAGCTGCTAAACATGAGGCAGACTCATATGCATCTCACCATAGGAAAAACTCTAATAACTTCACACTGATGCACACTGACCACAGAGCTATTAGAGCAGAAAAATCAGACAACAATGAAAAAAAAAAAGTGGTGCTGTCTCAATTTGGTGCCATGTCAGTTTGCAACCACAGTATATTGAAAAATCAGCTTTCTACTTGATAGCAATGACCTTTGCATCTAACAGTGGTTAATCACTACTATTCCTGGCACCACCACCTAATCTGGCCAAACCTGTTCCCCTGCTTCGCCTCACATGGGCCATTTCTGTCCTTATTTCTTCCCTAGGTTGCTGTGAGCCATGTAATGTCCCTCTCTTCATCACCATCTTTCATACCCAGTCTATTCCCTAAACTCATTGCAGCCTCTGGCACTCCATGCAGAATTATTTGCCTCCCCTTGGACTCCTCCCATTTTACAAAATACAACAAAACTTTCCTTATCTACTTAGCAACACTAATTACCTACTGACTAGTTCCTTTCTCCTTTTCCTCAAGTGCTATCTCTTCTCCTTAACTAGACTATTAGCTCTTTGAGGAGAGTCCCTGTGTTATATGATTCTTTAATCTTGTTATGATATCTAATGCAGAACTTCTGGCATGGTGGGCTCAATTAATATTTGTTGGTTGATTTGTATGGCCTTTGTATAAATGTATTCAGCAACATTTTAGGAGATTATGGCTTCCAGTACAACACAATTAAATTCGTGTTTTGTTGGATCTACAGAACTTAGGATTTCAAAGATAGAAGAGATTAGGGATCCATTATCTGACTTCCTTGCTTTTCAAGGGAATAACCTGAAGCCCAGAGAGTGAAGTAAGGTAATTAAGATTATGCAGCAGACTTTGATGTAGTGCATTTGTGTTAATTATCTTGATTGTGGTAATCATTTCATAATGTATACATGTATTATACCACCATATTGCACGGTCTCAATGTCAGTAGCTGCAGGAGGAGAAGTGGCTAACATATAATGCTTCTGTGCAAACCTGACGCAGGTCAGTGGTCAAGCAAGGAAGTTTTAAGCTGTACAGTGTTCCACCCACACAAAGCACTGTGATAATTGTTACAGGGAATGGTAATAATAGTACTGTCCATACAATATCATCCAAAAATGCACTCGAGTCCACCAAAATTTCTCCACCTTAAATATGTGTCCAAACTTTGTTCCTGATATTCACAAAAATGTTTGACTAGGTTATACCTTTGAAAGACTCTGAAATATTCTAGGAATAATTTGTTCAGAATTATACAACATACATATAAAACACAAATGACAGTTGTCAGAATACCAGTAGCTTATCCATGGAGACCATCTATCCACCCTCCTTCCATCACTAATGTGACTGTGGGCGGGGGTGGGGGGCGTGGCACGGGTACCCTAGTGTGCTATAGGTGTGGGAGTAAATTAGGACTTAGCTGAACACAATTCTAGTATAAACAGAATTTCCATGTTTAGATTTGTTACTCTAATGCATTAGGTATCATTACCATCACTATCTTTGAGACTGAGATGGGTGCCTCTAAGGATGCAACAGTTTTCTATAGCTGTCTAACAAATTGCCATCAATTTAGTGGCTTAAAATTATAGACATTTATTGTCTCACAGTTTCTGTGGGTCAGAAGTACAGGCACTGGTTACCTGGGTCCTTTTTTCAGAGTCTCAAAAGCTTAAATCAATGTTTTAGTAAAGCTGAATTTTCACCTGAGAATCAGGATCCTCTTTCAATCCCATTCAGGTTGACAGAGTTCAGTTTCTTGTGACTCTTTTTTTTTTTTTTTTTTGCACTAGCTATTGGCCAGGGGTCATTCTTAGCTCTTAGAGGCCACTCTCAGGTCCTAGTCATGTGGCTATCTCATGATATGGTAGCATTCTTCCTCAGAGCCCGTAGGAGAGTCTCTCTAACCTGCTACAAGATCTAATGTAACATGACCTAATCAAGGTATAATTATAGCCAGACGTCCCATCCACACTCAAAGGGAGGAGATTATAGGGAGGGTGCATGAGGAAGCAGGAATTTGGGGGCCTATTTCAGAATCCTTCCTACCACCAAGGGCTTTTATCCTGATGTGCCATGGATATAATCATAACTTAAAGAAGGTAAACATCCTCGGCAAACTAGGAAAATCAATTATCAGCTCTATCCATCCCCTTGTTGTTTCAGCTCCTCGGGTGTAGATATATAGTGAGAATTGCTTTTCCCCAGGAGTCAAAATGCCAGAAAGCCTTGTAATTTCGGCTTCAAAAGTCCCCAACAGGGCTTCCCTGGTGGGGCGGTGGTTGAGAGTCAGCCTGCCGATGCAGGGAACACGGGTTCGTGCCCTGGTCCGGGAGGATCCCACATGCCGCGGAGCGGCTGGGCCCGTGAGCCATGGCTGCCGAGCCTGCGTGTCCGGAGCCTGTGCTCCGCAACGGGAGAGGCCACGGCAGTGAGAGGCCCGCGTACCACACACACAAAAAAAGTCCGCAACAATCTGAGCAAGGCAAAATTATTTAAACCTCCTTGGTTTCAGTTTTCTCATTAAACACCAAGAGCTAATACATCTTTTTCCTTCTCACAAAAAAAAGGTGAGAAGAAAATGAAAAGTGAGCTAATAAAAGTGATAATGAACTTGGAAAGTTTAAAAAGGATGAAACAGTATATAATTGTAAAATATAGAGAGAAACTAACCAACACTTTTATAAAGTCTTTAATTTGGTCCAGATACTCTTTTGAGCACTTTACATAAAAAGTATATTATTGACTAGTTATAACAATTAAGAAAGATGAAATGTAATAGAAATTTATCCATATGGCCATTCACATTGCAAAACTAAAATGTCAGCACTTTTCACCTCTTGCATGAACCTCTCCTCAGTCACAGGAAAGGAAGTAGAAATGTTGTTGCCAAGGCTTATATGATATGTAGGAAAAGTAGGGTAGACTGTTTTACCTCTAAAGGGACTTGAATGAGTAGTTTCTGATCTCTGTAGTGCTCATCAGAATGGACTGTGCAAAAGTATCTACTTCGTCTCTCTGACTTCAGCTTCAACATCCAGGGTGGGGCCCTCTGATTGGCAGAGCTCAGGTCACATGGCTGTCACTTACCTGTAGACCAATCAGGGAGCGTGAGTATCTTGCATTCTTATCTTCTAGAGAGAGAGACAAACTGCCTCGTACCAACACTCATGCGTTAAAGGAATTTGCCAAAGATAGGAAACGGATACAAATGTTGGGTAGTGAAGAAGCAGTACATGTTTACACAGCCAAGAACTAAAATCTTGAACACATTTTATTCCCAGGACCTAGCACAGTGTCTGGTGCATAAATGACCCTCACAGAATGTACAATGAGTGAATGAAAGACAGAAATATGAATACTTATTTTACTCTAGTTATTAAAAATGTGTCCCAAGAAATGATGAATACCATATATATAATTGACTGTTCACAGAGTAGAAGGGGAGAATGTGTACTTCGCCTTTAATGTTGATACCAAGGATGATGATAGTCTTCATAAAACATACACTTAGAGGGCTTCAGAGCCAATTATTACTAGTATCAACATCTCCATCTTAATTAGAAGCCACTGAGAGAGCCAACCTTTTATTAATTCATCCATTCTTTCCATTTATTTTGAAATTCCTTTTATTTATTCATGCTATGACTTTAATGCATATTTTGTATTCTTTTTTATTACTTTGTTAATTAAAATGGTGAGCATAAACAGACACTGAACCTGCCCAAATGCAGTATACAGTGGAGTCCTGGAGAAAGACAGTAATCCTTATAAAAGGAAATTAATAAGCAATTACTGGGCTTCCCTGGTGGCACAGTGGTTAAGAATCTGCCTCCCAGTGCAGGGAACACGAGCCCTGGCCCGGGAAGATCCCACATGCCACGGAGCAACTAAGCCCGTGAGCCACAACTACTGAGCCTACATGCCACAACTACTGGAGCCTGCATGCCTAGAGCCCTTGCTCCGCAACCAGAGAAGCCACGACAGTGAGAAGCCTGCGCACCACAACAAAGAGTAGCCCCCTCTCACTGCAACTAGAGAAAGCATGCACAGCAATGAAGACACAACACAGCTGAAAATAAAAACAAACAAATAAATAAATTTTAAAAAATATAAGCAATTACTGCCATCTTATAGGCTTTCAAAGAGAGCAGCTGGTGAGGAGAGAGTATATAATGAAAGATATGACCTAAACAAAGCGTTCAAAGAGAGGCTTCTTTGAAGAAGTAATGGTTGAACTCAGATTAAAAGAATTAATAGAAAATAACCAACCAAAGTGGGCAGAGGCAAAACCTATACAGATGCCTCAGAAGGGCAGAAAAATAGTATTCTTCATGTTAAGTATCTTTACTTGTATCCAAAGGACAAGGGGGCTCCTTAGAGGGTTTGAATCAGAAGAGAGCTTCCTCTGCCATAGTCAAGTTTGGGATTTGGGAACTTAATCATTCTTGTACTACGAAAAATGATTGCAGAGTACAAGAGTGCAATAGGAGACCAGCTAGCAGACTAATTCAGATGAGAGATGAGTGGGGGCTTTGACAAAGAAGATGGTGCAGTTGAGGAGATGCAAACACTTGGTGACAAACTGAGGGCTAAGGGGCACATGGGAAGAGGAGAAGTAGGAAGGACAAACACCAGCTTTGTCTTAGTCCCATTACAACTCTGTGTTGCACAAGGATGGTAGGGAAAATCCAGCCACATTAGATTTCCTTGAAAATCATCGTGTGCTCCTATTGAAAATTAGCACATAAATCCATAAACCAATTCTAATTCGTCTTCTTATTTTTTGCCAATAAAACTTGAAACTTTCATTTGACCCAGTAAAACTCTTAATAGTCCTTTTTTATTTCCCTTCTTTTAAAAGCCATTTTTATATGTTCAAAGTAAAATAATTACTCACTAGTGAAAAATGTATTCCTAATTCCACAATTACTTTATTAAAAATTGCCAGTTTAAAAATGCTTAAAGTTTGAGATTGGTCCAGGAAATAAATTATTTAATACATATTGCAATTTTCTTTCAAATAATTACTTAGGGGTTGTGGAGAAAGGGAGTTGGGCTGAGAAGCTCCAAGGTATAATTTTAGATCTGATCTACTTGGCACAAATCAGGCTGCACTGTTTGCTATGAAATGAGGTTGGAGTCCTGGTTTCTTGTGGAGTGTGAGTATGCATATATCCTGTGTGTATTCACGTGTGTGTGTGTGCGTGTGCTGTCATGGTTCGTTATGAGCAAGGTGTCTTTCACCAGCAAGAAGCCCATTTTTAGTCTCAGTGGTCCAAAGTTGAATTAAGTGTCTATGTGGTGAATCCCCTCCCATCCCCAGCACTGAAAGTTTCCTCTCCACGTCTCTATCCTAACACCTAATATGCATGTTTGAAAGCTAATACTTCCTACACAGGTGACATAGAATACTTTAGTCAGCTATTAATGACCCAAGGGTAGTGTAATTATCAAATTATCTGCATTTTCCAACAAGTGAGAATAAATACTCAGGGTTAATGGAAACTTTGATGGAGGGCAGGTTGGAATCATACACTGGGACCTGGACACTTCTGAGCACCTGATGAACAAAGGCAGAGCCCTGGGAACTACTAGGTAGGGATTTGGGAAACAGATAACCACAGACCAATTTTGCCAGTTGGCCAATTCTGCATATTTCTGGGTACCAGTTCTGCCTCCTAAATGAATCACATGTTAATATTAGATTTTTTGCTCATGTAGACAGTCTTCTCCAAGGCTTAGCTTTGCTTACCCCACTTCACAGGAATATGGCTTTCTTATAGCTCAGGCATGGGGCCAAACTCTGAGGTACTGTCTATAGAGTGGCAAAATTAGGAAGTTTTAGAAAATTCCCAAATAATTCTCCAGTCCAAATGTCCCCTTAGATTTACTGGACTTTTCTAGAGAAATTACACTACTCACATTAGACGAATTAGGTTACACTGGGGGGGCCTGGGGTGGGCTTTGCTCTTTCAGTTCTTTTTCTCCATCTACTTTCTCCTCGTGACCCTCTTTTGCTCTCTCTCAGTTATTCTCTTGACTCTGATACATGAGAATGTAAACATGTCAATATTGTCACCGTTTTCACTCTGCTTACTTCTATTCATCCTTCTGGCCTCAGTATAAATGCTGTTTTCTCTGGAAAGTTCTCCATCCTCTCAGCAACCCACCCCACTAGCCTCCCATTCCGCAGACTGCACTTTATATTATCTCATTTAATACTAGTATTTATTCTGCACTTAATTGCTGATCTGCTTGTGTAATAATGTCAGCTGCGGACAGTCTCACCTCTTGAAATCTGGATAAAATTGGGTTGAACCTCTTGGTGTTATGGCCTAAGAAAATATCCCTCCACAGGCTGGCTGCTAATTACAAAGGTGAGGTGAGGGGGTTGTGAGTGGGCAGTTATTCTCCCGGCTTAGAGCTGGTGAGAAAGTGAGCGATAACTGTCCTGTACTACCCGGGCCCAGAGCTGAAACTCATACCAGGGCTCGGTATTAACAATAGCAAAACAGCAAGAATAATTAGAAGAATTTATGTGTATATCATATATTATTGAAGACTTTTTGAGAGAGAGTTTCTGGGAATGGCTCAAGGGAAAGCATATTTCTGTTCATCTCTTGCTTCTCCAGCTGGTCTAAGAAACTCAAATTGATCACGTTTATTATTTAGAGCATCTTTTTCCCTGTGAAACCTGGCCATCAGATAGCACTTGGGCAATTAGAGTGGGGTTGGGGAGGTTCTACTTCTACCTGAAATCCTTATCCAAATTTTATCCAACAAATTTCTCTCTGCAAGAGAAATCCTAGAGTTGCTGATAAATTAATACAGTTTTCTCCAACTCATTCCACTTGCTTATTTTCCTCATTAGATTATAGCTTACAAGGGAAGATGGATAGTGTTCACCTTATTTATATCTGTCTTCCCAGAAGAATGTCTGGCATATGGAAGTAGCTAAAAAGAATTTAGGGAATAAAAGAATGGGAGAGGCACTATCCACATGTGGAAATGACTGAAATGATTGAAGCCTTCAACATTCCAGTCTCCTAGTCAAGGAACCATTCAATTAAGATTTAGTAAGTCCCTTTTTGCTATTAGAGTGAAATATGAATATTTGGGGCATATAAGTTATGTCTTTGTTCTGAAAAAAGTATGCTGACAAAGATAAATGAACACATCTGTAATAATTAGCAATTGGTAAGTACGCATATGTTTGCAGTTGTCTATAAGACAGAATAAATTCAATGAAGTAGAGAGTGGAAAGGTGGTTGCCAGGGGCTGGGGTGAGGAGGAGGAAAGGGGGAGCCGTTCAAGGGTATAAAGTTTCAGTTACAAAAGGTGACCAAGTTCTCGTGATATGCTCTATAACATAGTACATATAGTTAACAATATTATTGCACACTTAAATTATGATAAGTGGATAGATCTTACATTAAGTGTTCTGAGCATTATAAATAAAAATATTTCATTGAACATACTTTGCTGCTCACTGGAATATCTGAGTGAGATTTTATGGAAGAGT
This sequence comes from Monodon monoceros, assembly GCF_005190385.1. NCBI lineage: Eukaryota > Metazoa > Chordata > Mammalia > Artiodactyla > Monodontidae > Monodon > Monodon monoceros. The sequence continues at coordinate 61,636,471 of NW_021703781.1, forward strand.
AGGAACTTTTAAAAAATTTATATATTGAAGTATAGTTGATTTACAATGTTGTGTTAGTTTCAGGTATACAACAAAGTGATTCAGTTATACATACATATATATCTAGTTTTTTCAGATTCTTTTCCCTTATAGGTTATTACAATATTGAGTATAGTTCCCTGTGCTATATAGTAGGTCCTTGTTGGTTATATATTTTATATACAGTAGTGTGTATATGTTAATCCCAAACTCCTAATTTATGCCTCCTCCCCCTTTTCCCTTTGGTAACCATAAGTTTGTTTTCTATATCTGTGAGTCTGTTTTGTATATAAGTTCATTTGTATCATGTTTTTTTAGATTCCACATATAAGTGATATCGTACGATATTTGTATTTCTCTGGCTTACTTCACTTAGTACGACAATCTCTAGGTCCATCCATTTTGCTGCAAATGGCATTATTTCATTCTTTTTTATGGCTGAGTAATATTCTGTTGTATAAATATATCTTCCTTATCCATTCATCTGTCGATGGACACTTAGGTTGCTTCCATGTCTTGGCTATTGTAAATACTGCTGCAATTTACAATGTGCTGCAAAAACACTGGGGTGCATTTATCTTTTCGAAGTATGGTTTCCTCCAGATAATATGCCCAGGAGTGGGATTTCAGTATCATCTGGTAGCTCTATTTTTAGCTTTGTAAGGAACTTTCATACTGTTTTCCATAGTAGCTGTTTGATCAGGTTCTTGAAAGATAGGTAGGATTTGGACCAGAAGTGGAGGTAGGGTGGGCTGCTCTCCCACATGGAGGGTATCAGGAGTCAGAATAGTGCCACTGAAGTGAGCTTGGAATATATACTTGACAGGTAGAGGAATTTAGCCTGGGTGGAAGGGTGTATATGGTAGGGAAGAGTAAGTCTCAGATCAGACATGTAGCCTGTGCTTGGAGGCACCAGGGAAAGCCAGGTGGAGACATTTGAGCTCCATACTTGTAAGTAGTAAAAGCCACTGTAGGATCGTGAGCAGAGAAGTGACTTGATTGGTGTTTACTTCTCGTACTTCTTATGTGTCAGACTCTTACATATTAGTCATTTTCACCTTATAACTACCCAGTGGGTTGAGACATGTTTATATTTTACGGATAAATAATCTGAGACTCAGAGAGGCTGATTAAATTCCCCAAGGACACACATCAAGCTACTCGCAGAGTTTAGATCCTTTCCTGATCCTCAGACTCCACATTTGGGCTCTTTCTGTTTCATCTTCCTGATTGTAGAAGGGAGATGACAGACAGAAGATTATGAGGAGATACAATTTTGAGAGAGTAGAATGGTGGTGTCCTGAGGTGTCCCTCTTTTTTCTGAAAGGCAGGGAAACCTGGTCAGCGGGTAGGGGAAGAAGCTCAGTAAGTGAAGAGTCCAGACAGCAAATACTGAGAAATACCTCAGGCTCTTGGTGTAGTCTGAACAAACGGGGCCCCAGAGGCAGCTGAAGCACCCAGAAGAGAACAGTCTATGGGGGCCTTTTTGGAATTCTTGCAGCATATCCCTTCCCTGGGCTGTGAATTGTGTCCCAGAGACACAGCAGGGGTTGTCAAGGTGGGAAATGAATATCGTGTCCTCAGACTCTGTGAGCAAAGGCCACTTTGTCATTCCAGTCAGTCACTAATGACTTTCTTAAGTATATGTCCATTGGGGGGTTTCTTGATTTTTGCTGGCCTCTAACCAGTCTGTGGGAACAAGAGTGTAATTGTAAAGGCAGAGAGCCTGCAAGGTGAGGGAAGAAGAAGAAGAAGAAAAAAAAGAAGAAACAGGCTGTGCACAAAATATCTGTGACCGATGACCCGATTCAGGTGTTTATATGGACAAACAACAGGGAACCATCTCTGGAAGCCAGACATTGCTATAAGGTCCTGAGGAGAGTGTTGAGGGCTTCAGTAGGTCAGGCTTCCACTTGGATTCAGGTAAGTGGTCCCTAAACCACTCAGAGCAGAAGTTGGACACTGCCTCTGGATGCTCACCAGCCAACCATAGCTTTTGTTGACAATCCTATGAAGGTGACTCCCTTCAGTGCTTCCAGAGGAATTGCCCATCCCTGGTTTATCCCATATGTGAAAGTCCCCCCTGCCCTGACGTCACCTGGAGATGAGAAGCTGTCCTTGCTACATGCCTGTAGCATGTAGCTACATGCCTGTAGGGCAGTATCATTGTTTGTCCAATCCCAGATAATATTATCATAAAAGATAAAAATGCTAAAGATAGAGAATGTTAGCCTTATAGTAAGTTCAGGGTGTGGGTTTGAGATGACCCCAAGGGAGATGAATATTCCCATTACAGATATTAAATAGAGTTTTCATGCGTTGAGTGCTTTAAGGAAGCAAGCCCTGAAATTACATTATTAATTCCATTCACAGTGCTCCAAAATAATTTTTATTCTCATCATTCTATGGATGAGATATAGAATGCAAAATTCTACAAATGCAAAGTAAATAAGCTAAGGTAACAAAAGTAAGATGTATATCGTGAAACTTGATTTAAGTTGGTCTCCAATATTTCATGCTCTTTCCGTCACAACACAAAATAAGCCACCATGCATTGGAATATTAAGTAACTGACATATGGTGTCATGGAACAGAGTTTTCAGCTTAAAGGCAGGGATACTGGTTGAATCGAATATGTCTAAATTTCAGCACAGGCTCTGAAAGTTGTTAAGTCTTGGGTTACATAAGTGATGTGTGCTTGATGCTTGCTGCTGTTTGAAGGTGCATATGTAGCAATGCAGTTCTGGTGCTAATTCTTGTACTCCTCATCTGACCTTGAATGAATTATTTTTTCTTCCTGGGTTTTACTGATACCATACATGAAAGGTTTATTTGATGTACAGTATGCATTTAAAACCCAGATAAACAGTTAGTTTGGAGGTTGGAGAGTATCTCTTCCAGGTAACCTAAAATCCTCACTGGTTAAAAAGAAAACGCAGGCATAAATGCATAGAAACTACGCAAATAGCCAACAAAAGAAATGTAAAATTTTATATGAACTCTCATCTCTTTTGAGAGACACTACTTTCAGAAGATGCTGAGGTGAAAAAGTAACTGTAAGATAAAGACATAGCAGTAGTGACCACAGCTCTAAATGGATTGGGTTATTATTGGTAGCACATGCTTAATTAAAAGATTGTTAATGAAAGCTTCCCTTTGAAATATAGCCTGAATACTGCAGTTTTATTTTTTAATTGGCTTTTATTCTGAGGCATTGTGATATTTAACAAGTTGAATGTTCACATAGTAAGTATAGTAAATTGAAACCTGCAGTGACCAAAACCTCAGCAGTTATGTTGTTGCCCTGTGGTGCTATTACCCCACAGCACGATATAATGGAATATCAAAGCTCTTAGAACATAGGAAGCTCAGAAGTAGATGAATAGAAATGCAATCAGTTCTGTCAACACAGATTAATTTAGATAAATGCAAGGCTTTCTTAGCCATTAATGGTAACCTTCAATTATGCTGGAACCTGCGTTTACCATAAGTGGGCTGCAAACAGCAAAGGATAAGGAGCAAAGAAAGTTTAGACTCTGGACACTGAGCACCACTGTGACTTCAAGTCTGGGTTGTAGTTGGAACCCATTCAGAAAATGGCAGATCCAATTCTTTTAAACATGCAGGAAGTTTCTTAGTATCTTTGAGACATAGCTCCTTTAGAAAGCCCGGGAACAAAGACAATCTTCTTGGAGAAGTTGGTGCCCCAAAAGCTATGAGTTAGTGTTGGAAAACTGAAGTTTTATAAAATGATGATTCATAGGAATATAAATTGAATAACCATTTTGAGAAGGTGTCTGGTAAGCCCTAATAAAGTTGAATATATGTACACCTTATGGCTCAGCCATTCCACTGCTAGGGCTATGATCAGACATGTACCCTGTGCTTGGAGGCACCAGGGAAAGCCAGGTGGAGACATTTGAGCTCCAAGAGAAACCTGCTTACTTGTGTAATCTAAAACATGTGTAAGGGTGTACATAGCAGTATTATGTTAAAAGTAAACCGGGGTAAACCGGGGTAAACCGGGGTAAACCGGGGGCTTCCCTGGTGGCGCAGCGGTTGAGAGTCTGCCTGCCGATGCAGGGGACGCGGGTTCGTGCCCCGGTCCGGGAGGATCCCACATGCCGTGAAGCAGCTGGGCCCGTGAGCCATGGCCGCTGAGCCTGCGCGTCCGGAGCCTGTGCTCTGCAGCGGGAGAGGCCACAACAGTGAGAGGGCCCGCGTACCGCAAAAAAAAAAAAAAAAAAAAAAAGTAAACTGGGAGGCAAAACCCAAATTTCTATCAATATAAAATATATAAATGAAATATGCTATATGTTTGCAATAAAATACTATTGAACAGTTAAAAGAAATGCATTAGAATCTCTCAAGTAAAAATAACCTGCAGAAAGAAAAATATAATAATTTTTTAAACATAAAAACCACACTGATTTATAAGTAGTAAATATGAAATGCACATGAATGCTAACGTGAAGTTCAGTATGTGGTTACCTCTGAAAAAGTTTGTAAATAATTAAAAAAATAAAATTAGAATCCATCTATTTATCCATATGCCCACTTCTTCATACATGCAATAAATATTTACAGAGCTTCTTTCTTGTCCTACTATCTCTTCTAAGGGTTAAGAGACCAACTATATATGATATAGTCCTTGCCCTCGAAAGACTTATAGTTTAATTGAAGGCTCACAGGGGAATTTAGACCATAGGGTCAACATTTAGTAGTGGAGAAAAATGTCTAAAATGAAGACACAGCTTGAATCAAAATATACACAAAGCCTGACTCCCAGAGTATGGCTAAGGATGGGGGACATAACGTGTTGGGGGGAAACCCAACTCTGAAAGCACAGAGTATAAATCCCCTCATTGGATTCTTCATTTTTCTTTCCAGGATGTAGTGAAATCCATGGATTTGACAGATGATCCCAGTCAAGTCCAGTTTTTCAAAAACTTAGTACAATAGCCTGAAGTTCTGAACAAGGGTGTTTTTTGTTCCATGGTGTGTGTACTGTTTTTTTTTTTTTAATGTGTGATGACTCTCTTTATAAAGCATGACTAGTTAAAGGGGTCATAATGTATTAGTCATTTTGTATTTGGAGAGCACAGTCCTTTCCAAAAAGTCCTTTATTAAGGAACATAGTGGAACAGAATGGAGCAGTTTCTCCCTGTCAAGAGAAAATAAAGGATGTATTCTAGGGAGATTCACTGTCATTCTTGACAATATGTGTGTCAGACTGTGTGGGGGGATATTAGGGAACAGGTTAGGTTAGATCACCTGGAAGGACCTTTTGCAGATCTGAGACTCTGTAGCTTCAGCTTTCAAAAATGAGAACTGTCTTTAAATATTACCATATATTTCTTAAAATCTACTACGGTGGTGTCATTTTTAGTGTCTGCCATCCCTTGTTTAAGGTGTATTATCATCATTAATTTTAGTTTAGTTATTGCTTGGATGATCTTGAAAATAACAAGCTTGATGCAATTACTTCATTTATTTGTCCTAAAATTATCCCTTGAAATTCACAGGGGACTCCATAGGTCTCGTATTTTAGAAATTAATTCAAAAAAAGACTGATTTTGGGCTTCCCTAGTGGCACAGTGGTTGGGGGTCCGCCTGCTGATGCAGGGGATGCGGGTTCGTGCCCCGGTCTGGGAGGATCCCACATGCCGTGGAGCGGCTGGGCCTGTGGGCCATGGCCGCTGGGCCTGCGCATCCGGAGCCTGTGCTCCGCGGTGGGAGAGGCCGCAGCAGTGAGAGGTCCACGTACCACAAAAAAAACAAAAAACAAAAAACAAAACAAAACAAAAAAAGACTGATTTCTTCTCATCTGAATCTTTTATCATTTGTAGTTTTAAACACAGTTCTTCATTCTGCCTTTATTTTTCTAGGATAAGAAGCTATTTAATGTTGAGCCCAGTTTTACACGTTTTATTTTTAATATACTTATAATTAAGACATGGCAGCACCTATTGAATTCATTTTCCAAATAAGAAAACCAACACATGGAGAGGTTACTATGTCTAGAATATCATGATGAACAGACACAATCTGAGGAGGGTAGTTTTCAACCTCACGTTCTTTTCTGCTTCCTGAACTTAAAATGTAGGAAAGATTTATACAAACACTCACATACACCCCTCTGAGAGTGGGTAGAGAGAAAGAGGCTATATACTAATTATTATACCTGTTTTTTTTCTCCTAAAGTCGGGAAAGAGTGGGTAGAGAAGGGCTATCTCATAATGAGGATTTATACATTCTGTTACATAATTGGGTAATCTCATATTGCAGCAACACCATACATAGTTTGTTTTTGGTTTTTTTTTAATGTAAAACTTTATCTTTTTAAGAGCAGTTTTGGGTTTACAGCAGAATTGAGGGGAAAGTACAGAGATTTCCCATATGCCTTCCTGCCCTCACACATGCAGAGCCTCCCCCATTATCAACATCCCCCACCAGAGGGAAACATTTGTTACAGGTGATGAACCTGCATCAACAATGTTATCACCAAAGTTCATAGTTTATATTAAGGTTCACACTTGGTATTGTGCATTCTTTTGGTTTGATCAAAAGTATAACATGTAACCATCATTACATTATCATACAGAATATTTTCACTGCCCTAAAACTCCTCTAACAACACTGTATTTTTTGGTTTGTCTTCACTGAGGTATAGTTGATTTATAATATTATATTAGTTTCTGGTGTACAAAATGGTGATTCAAAAATTTTAGATTATATTCCAGATATAGTTGTTATGAAATAATGGCTATATTCCTTGTGCTGTATAATATTTCCTTGTAGCCTATTATTTTATATGTAGTAGTTTGTACCTCTTAATCCCCTTTCCTTATCGTGCCCTCCCCCTTTCCCCACTGGTAACCAATAGCTTGTTTTCTATATCTGTAACTCTGCTTCTTTTTTGTTATATTCATTAGTTTATTTTTTAGATTCCACATATAAGTGATAACATATAGTATTTATCTTTCTCTGTCTGACTTATTTCAATAAACATAATACCCTCCAGGTCCATCCAAGTTGTTGTAAATGGCAAAATTTACTACCAATGGCATTTTTCACAGAACTAGAACAAAATATTTCACAATTTATATGGAAAGACAAAAGACCCCAAATAGCCAAAGCAATATTAAGAAAGAAAAACGGAGCTGGAGGAATCAGGCTCCCAGACTTCAGACTATACTACAAAGCTACAGTAAACAAGATATTATGGTACTGGCACAAAAACAGGAATATATATCAATGGAACAGGATAGAAAGCCCAGAGATAAACCCACGCACATATGGTCACCTTATCTTTGATATAGGAGGCAAGAATATACAATGGAGAAAAGACAGTCTCTTCAATAAGTGGTGCTGGGAAAACTGGACAGCTACATGTAAAAGATGAAATTAGAACACTTCCTAACACCATACACAAAAAAAACCTCAAAATGGATTCAAGAACAGACACTATAAAACTCTTAGAGGAAAACATAGGCAGAACACTCTATGACATAAATCACAGCAAGATCCTTTTTGACCCACCTCCTAGAGAAATGGAAATAAAAAGAAAAATAAACAAATGTGACCTAATGAAACTTAAAAGCTTTTGCACAGCAAAGGAAACCATAGACAAGATGAAAAGACAACCCTCAGCACGGGAGAAAATATTTGCAAATGAAGCAACTGACAAAGGATTAATCTCCAAAATACACAAACAGCTCATGCAGCTCAACATCAAAAAAACAAAAAACCCAATCCAGACTCCCCATTGCAAGAGCACCAGAATCACAACTAACTGCTGAACAATCATCGACAGGAAGACACTAGAATTCACCAAAAAAGATGCCCCACATCCAGAGACAAAGGAGAAGCCACAATGAGATGGTAGGAGGGGTGCAATCAAAATAAAATCAAATCCCATAACTGCTAGGTGGGTGACCCACAAACTGGAGGAAACTTATACCACAGAAGTCCACCAACTGGCGTGAAGGTTCTGAGCCCCACATCAGGCTTTCCAACCTGGGGGTCTGGCAACGGGAGGAGGAATTCCTAGAGAATCAGACTTTGAAGGTTAGTGGGATTTGATTGCAGGACTGGGGGAAACACAGCCTCCACTCCTGGAGGGCACACATAAAGTAGTGTGCACATTGGGGCCCAGGGGAAGGAGCAGTGACCCCATAGGAGACTGAACCAGACATACCTGCTAGTGTTTTAGGGTATCCTGCAGGGGCAGGGGGTGGCTGTGTCTCACCGTGAGGACAAGGACAGTGGCAGCAGAAGTTCTGGGAAGTACTCCTTGGTGTGAGCCCTCCCAGAGTCCGCCATTAGCGCCACCAAACAGCCTAGCTAAGCTCCAGTGTTCGGTAACCTTAGGCCAAACAACCAACAGGGAGGGAACCCAGCCCCACACATCAGCATACAAGTGGATTAAAGTTTTACTGAGCTCTGCCCAACAGAGCAACACCCAGCTCTACCCACAACCAGTCCCTCCCATCAGGAAACTGGCACAAGCCTCTTAGATAGCCTCATCCACCAGAGGGCAGATAGCAGAAGCAAGAACTACAATCCTGCAGCCTGTGGAACAAAAACCACATTCACAGAAAGATAGACAAGATGAAAAGGCAGAGGGCTATGTACCAGGTGAAGGAACAAGATAAAACCCCAGAAAAACAACTAAATGAAGTGGCGATAGGCAACCTTCCAGAAAAAGAATTCAGAATAATGATAGTGAAGATGATACAGGACCTCGGAAAAAGAATGGAGGCAAAGATAGAGAAGATGCAAAAAATGTTTAACAAATGCCTAGAAGAATTAAAGAACAAACAAACAGAGATGAACAATACAATAACTGAAATGAAAAATACACTAGAAGGAATCAATAGCAGAATAACTGAGGCAGAAGAACAGATAAGTGACCTGGAAGACAGAATGGTGGAATTCACTGCTGTGGAAGAGAATAAAGAGAAAAGAATAAAAAGAAATGAAGACAGCCTAAGAGACCTCTGGAACAACATTAAACACAACAACATTTGCGTTATAGGGGTCCCAGAAGTAGAAGACAGAGAGAAAGGACCCAAGAAAATATTTGAAGAGATTATAGTCGAAAACTTCCCTAACATGGGAAAGGAAATAGCTACCCAACTCCAGGAAGGGCAGAGAGTCCTATACCGGATAAACCCAAGGAGAAACATGCCAAGGCACATAGTAATCAAACTGGCAAAAATTAAAGACAAAGAAAAATTATTGAAAGCAGCAAGGGAAAAACAACAAATTACATACAAGGGAACTCCCATAAGGTTAACAGCTGATTTCTCAGCAGAAACTACAAACCAGAAGGGAGTGCCATGACATATTTAAAGTGATGGAAGGGAAGAAGCTACAACCAAGATTACTCTACCCAGCAAGGATCTCATTCAGATTCAATGGAGAAATCAAAAGCTTTACAGACCAGCAAAGGCTAAGAGAATTCAGGATCATCAAACTAGCTCTACAACAAATGCTAAAGGAACTTCTCTAAGTGGGAAACACAAGAGAAGAACAGAAATCTCTTGCATTCCTATACACTAATGATGAAAAATCTGAAAAAGAAATTAAGGAAACAGTCCCATTTCCCATTGCAACAAAAATAATAAAATACCTAGGAATAAACCTACCTAGGGAGACAAACAACCTGTATGTAGAAAACTGTAAGACACTGATGAAAGACATTAAAGATGATACCAACAGATGGAGAGATATACCATGTTCTTGGATTGGAAGAATCAATATTGTGAAAATGACTATACCACCCAAAGCAATCTACAGATTCAATGCAGTCCCTATCAAATTACCAATGGCATTTTTTACAGAACTAGAACAAAAAAAATCTTAAAATTTGTGTGGAGACACAAAAGACCCTGAATAGCCAAAGCGGTCTTGAGGGAAAAAACGGGGCTGGAGGAATCAGACTCCCTGACTTCAGACTATACTACAAAGCTACAGTAATCAAGACAATAGGGTACTGGCACAAAACCAGAAATATAGATCAATGGAAAAAGATAGAAAGCCCAGAGATAAACCCACGCACCTATGGTCAACTAATCTATGACAAAGGAGGCAAGGATATACAATGGAGAAAAGACAGTCTCTTCAATAAGTGGTGCTGGGAAAACTGGACAGGTACATGTAAAAGAATGAAATTAGAACACTCCCTAACACCATACACAAAAATAAACTCAAAATGGATTAGAGACCTAAATGTAAGACTGGACACTATAAAACTCTTAGAGGAAAACATAGGAAGAACACTCTTTGGCATAAATCACAGCAAGACCTTTTTTGATCCACCTCCTAGAGAAATGGAAATAAAAATAAACAAATGGGACCTAATGAAACTTAAAAGTGTTTGCACAGCAAAGGAAACTACAAACAATACGAAAATACAACCCTCAGAATGGGAGAAAATATTTGCAAACAAATCAATGGACAAACAACTCATGCAGCTCAATATTAAAAAAACACACAACCCAATCCAAAAATGGGCAGAAGACCTAAATAGACATTTCTCCAAAGAACACGTACAGATGGCCAAGAAGCACATGAAAAGCTGCTCAATCACTAATTATTAGAGAAATACAAATCAAAACTACAATGAGGTATCACCTCACACCAGTTAGAATGGGCATCATCAGAAAATCTACAAACAACAAATGCTGGAGAGGGTGTGGAGAAAAGGGAACCCTCTTGCACTGTTGGTGGGAATGTAAATTGATACAGCCACTATGGAGAACAGTATGGAGGTTCCTAAAAAACTAGAAATAGAATTACCATATGACCCAGCAATCCCACTACTGGGTATATACCCAGAGAAAACCATAATTCAAAAAGCGACATGCACCCCAATGTTCATTGCAGCACTATTTACAATAGTCAGGACATGGAAGCAACCTAAGTGTCCATAGACAGATGAATGGATAAAGAAGCTGTGGCACATACATACAATGGAATATTACCCGGCCATGAAAAGAAAAGAAATAGGGTTATTTGTATTGAGGTGGATGGATGTAGAGTCTGTCATACAGAGTTAAGAAAATCAGAAAGAGAAAAACAAATACCATATGCTAATATGGAATTTAAAAAAAAATGGTTCTGATGAACCTAGCAGGAGGACAGGAATAAAGACGTAGACATAGAGAATGGATTTGAGGATATGGGGAGGGGGAAGGGTAAGCTGGGATGAAATGAGAGAGTAGCATGGACATATATACACTACCAAATGTAAAATAGGTAGCTAGTGGGAAGCAGGTGCACAGCACAGGGAGATCAGCTCGGTGCTTTGTGACCACCTAGAGTGGTGGCATAGGAAGTGTGGGAGGGAGGTGAAAGAGGGAAGGGATATGGGGATATATGTATACATATAGCTGATTCATTTTGTTATACAGCAGAAACTAACACAACTTTGTAAAGCAATTATACAATAATGATGTTACCAAAAAAATAAAGGGAATCCAAATTGGAAAAAAGTAATACTGTCAGTTTGCAGGTGAAATGATGTTATACATAGAAAATCCTAGAGATGCCACCAAAAACCTAGTAGAGTTCATCAATGAATTTGGTAAAGTTGTAGGATACAAAATTAATGTGTGATGGTCCTTTATTAACTGCTGTGATTCAGAAATAAAGAATTTCATAGTTTAGTCTGAGGTAAACTGGGAAAATTAAAGTTTCTTCCCTGTCATATTTCTCAGAATCTCTACTCTATTGATGTGAAAGACAGATCTCTAAAAAGAAACAGAGAATACAGCATTTTTGAAACATTTGACTACATAACTGTTTTTTTATGGTGCATTTTACAAAACTTATTTTGGGAAACATTGTTCTAATCCAACTCTATTATTTTACAAGAGAGGAAACTAGAGAGGTAGAGAGGTGTATAGAGGTAAAATTATTACCCAAGAATAAACAGCTTGGTAAGGGAAATTAAGCTAGAGAGATGGCAGAGAGATCATGTAATATAAATTTTCCCAACAAAGGTGAATACAGATAGATACTATTTTAGAGCCTGTATAATGCTAATAAAACACATGTATTCTCCAGAAGACTATTTAGGGAAATATGTAACATATATATATGTATTTCACACTTCTAAAAGCATCCGTTATCATTAGACAGTATGCAGAAGTCACACAATTTTATTTCGGCAGCAATAGTACCACTCATGCATTAAATACCTATTAGACATCTGGTTTACCAACAAGAGCTTAACTTCACTAACATTATCCACATACAGAAATGCTCTGATAATAATATGCTGGAATGTGTTAATACATACTTCATAGACCCACGGATGGACCCATGTAATTAAGGAGGATAGGATTTTCAACATTATTTAAACTAATCCTCTCATTTTGAGTAAACTGAGGCCCAGGTAGAACAAATAGCAAAGTCAAACACCTGGCCTTTGGCAGCCATGACCCAAGAGCCTGTATTTCCGTAGCACAGTGTTTTCAGTCTTCTATGAGCATGTGTAACCATGCCAAATTTCTGGAGCTGACTCATGGAGTACCACATTCTCTTCTCATTTAAACTTCTATTTGGGTTTATAGGATAGAGAACAATTATGAAACAAACTGATTTGTCATTCCTGGGTGAACAATTCTTCTGTTCATGTAAAACAAAATAAGGACATGCTTTCCGCTCTGAGAAAGATGAGCTGCTTCATGCATGCAGGATTCATTAGCCATGCTTTCCCTTGTTTAGAGTTGCCTGTTTTATTTAGAGATGCACACCCTTTTCAAGGAGAAGAAAAGCCTTTCTTTCTTGTCTATAAATGTCATCTGTGCTGTAAAGCATTAATAAGAACAGTGAATGGAAGAAATGTGATCATCTTTCAGGGGAAAAAATACTTCCCTTGAAATACATAATGGAAAGAAGAAGGTACAACTTGCTATTCTTTTTCTGTTTGTTGTTTGTTACTAGGTAGACTCTGTCATTACAAATGCTCTGGCATCTCATCACTTATGTCAGAAGCAGTCATTTAATTTTATTGTTTCTCTTTAGGTTTGAACACTGGACATCTGGGTTTCCAACTTTGTAGGTCACGAAACTCCCACCCAGTCACAGAAATGCCCAACACCTACACATCTAACTCCAAATTCTTCTCTGTGTGAGGTTCTTCTTGGAGCTTAGTATTTCCATCTTTTCCAGTAGCCTTAGGTTTGTGTCACTCTCCTGTGACCATGGGCCTTGAACTGTCATGCCAAACCAAGCCTTCCTAGCTGTTCATCTTGGGACATGTTCCCCAACTTTACAAAGTTTTGTGCCTTACATTTAAACAAAAGACAATCCCCTCTATCACCCAGAGTTATTTAAAGATTAGTAATAATAAAGCATATAACACATGTAGAATAGGCCCTGGTTCTGAAATCTCCTCTTGTACCACACTCATGGGGTGAAGAAAAGGAACACTGGAGTCTGGATTCTCAGCTTCTCAGCTTCATTCTCAGCTTCATTTGTACCTTTCTGAAGATTACATCTCCATTCCTCTATCCAAAGCAAGGAGATGAGTAGTGAAGCAGCTTAGTAGAGAGGTTGAATTGAGACTATTAAAATGATAAAGAAAGGAAAAGTTTATTCAGGCCTTAGAAACACAGGTCAAGACTTTAGGACAGTGTCAGAAGATATAAGAACACACTGTGGGCTCTCTGTTGTCTTTGTAAACCAAAGCTACTTTCAGCCCAAGTACTCCAGAGGTAAAGGGCCCGACAATCCCTCAGCCTCATAGTAATCAGCTACACCTTCCTTGTAACACTGTGCCAAGCCTTTATGGAGGGCAGGATGGTGGAGTAGAGCACCCAGTGGATTCAATTCTGACACATAGGAGGTGGTGGCTTTTCCTAAGGCAGTTACCTTCTTATACCTCTTTACACAAATGTTAATAACTGTGCACATTTATGTGTCTGTATTACTTACAGGTTATTGGGTACTTGCCATGTGCTTGTCTCTTTAAGTTCTTTATGCTATTATCTCATTTAATTCTCTGTGATGTAGGCAGTTAGTATTATCCATTATGCATGGGCATAAGAAATGTATTACAAAAGGAAAAGAATGGTTACTCGAGACCAACTGAACCAAAATGACAGTTTTGCTAGGAGTTAGCCTTGTTGCAAGCCATGCAATTTCCAGAGAGCTAGCTGGAGAGTCTAACCCTACCCTGCTCTGACACACCATCAACATCACCAGCAGAGACTCTGAACTGGTGCCCACAGAGTCACAGTTTGTAAAGAGCCAAACAGTTTAATGTGCAGATGACTCCTGGTCCCATAGAACATAAGGCCACCAGAACAGGAAGGCAGCCAGGGTATAAAAGAGGTACGTTCTTATCACAGGTTCCAGGCCTTAATGGCCTTTGTTCTTTCCCTCATCAGCTATGTGACCTTGTAGAGTTTCATAACTTCCATGAACCTCAGATCATCATCTATAAAATGGGAATAATGAAGTCTGTCATGGCTCAGTGAGGCTGACTTAAGATAACACATACAATATATTTCTTGGTGTGGTGCCTGGCAACAAAGTAAGCTTTAAATAGATGGTTAACTCTCAGAATTATTACTATTAGTAGTTGTAGTAGGGTTGGTATTACTTCTACCAAAATATGAAGAATTACTTGGCATATATTAAGTGCCAGAAGTATTGGTGGATGCTGGCTTTTTAAAAGCTTTTATGTTTTATTCTTACAAACATAAAAAGAGATATAATACATACTGACCTTTTTACTATTTCAAATTGTTCTCTTGTTCCCTCTTTTATATCATGTAAGAATCAGCATAGTTATTCTAGGCTCTGATTAGTGGACATTTCAGTTGACATTGCTCATCTTTGACATCTTTACGACTTCTCAGTGGAGGAGTCAGAACAAGTATCACTTCCACTTGGTTAATGAAGTTATCTACCCAGTAAACTATCAGAAAAGGAAACAATCCCCAGATTGATTCCTCGCCACAAACTCTGGTTATGCTAACACTGACTGAATCTATTCTATTATCCACTCCCCCCCCAACCTCTGAATCAACTGATCAAAAGTAGTGAGATCGTCTGTAAGTACTTTCACCAATCATAAGTCATTCTTGAACAAAGGCATTCTACAGGGCTTAACACAGTGCTAGGCGATGGATGGGGGTGACACTGAGCCACAATAAGGACCCTCTCTATCTACAAGCACCTTCTTGTTTCACTGGAAGGACAAGCATACCACTTACGGAGGTTATGAGTGGAAGTTATGATGGAATATGCATGAGAACAGATATAAGTGTATATCCATTAAGAAAATGAAGGCATATTGGAAGAATCTGGCTCTTGTGTTAGTATATGATTCTGCATGGACTAGATGTCCAACTCTGGTGTATATCTTAGACCTAAAAGCATAAAAAGCAAGTATAGCTGAATAAGTTTTCCTGCTTAGATCTTGTCCCGGTTTAGGAAAAAAGAGCTACATCATAAAAATAAATGAACAAAAACAAAAGACGAATAAATAAATACATAAATAAATGAAGGTTGGAGTAAAAGTGCTAGAAGCAAAAAACTCAAACAAAACTTTATTTTTTTAAGTCAAAAGCAATAGAAAGACTGTAATACTGCTTGCAGCTGGGATGCATGATCTACTTTCTGTTAGAAATCCCAGGATTTGATGTTTGGTTTGTTAAGGCGTCTGTTTTCCAGTGAGCATCTATAAACCTGTGAAATACTGATGAGAAAATACCTGTAAGATACTTGCAAGATACTTCATCAAGGAAAGCCAACACATATTAAGGGTACAATGGGTTGAATTGTGTATCCTCCAGATCTCCTACGTTAACATTAAAGTGCCCAGTACTTCAGAATGTGACCTTATTTGTCAGTAGGGTTGCTGCAGATATAATTAGTTAACATGTGGTCATACCGAAGTAGGATGGGCCCCTACTCCAGTGTGAATGGTGTCCTTATATAAAGGGGAAATTTAGACTCAGAGATGCATACAGGGAGAATGTCATGTGAAGGTAAAGGAGTGACGCTTCTACAAGTCACGGGATGCCAAAGACCGCCAGCAACCCACCAGAATCTAGAAGAGATGCACAAAACAGATTCTTATTCAAGCCCTCAGAAAGAACCAACCTTGCCTACACCTTAGTCTTGCACTTTTCTACTGCAGAACTGTGAAAGGATACATTTTTTGTTGTTATTTAAGCCAGGCTAAATTTGTGGTTCTTTATTATGGCAGCTCTAGAAAACTAATACATAGGGGGATGGAACTTGTCAGGAACTGTTGGAAGCCACTTCTATCACTAGATTCCTTTAAAAAGTAAATTGCTATGTGAGTAAGAAAGATGTTTGAAACCAAAAGTTCTCAAAAAGTGGGAAGTCCTAAATATAGTCAAAGCTGTCTGAGCCTCAGGATTTAGGTTTTGTTCTGGAGAAAGTTTCAGATTTTTATTTCAATTGAAAGCCTTTTTCCGATTTGTGATTTACTAAGAATCCAAAAAGTAGAACTCACTGAGGAAAATTACTTTCTGAAAAGATGTATGATTCATTCATCCACATGTTTGAGCTATTTAGAGGAAATTATCTATGGGATTGTATGATCAATTTAAAAGCTGCTGCAATTGTTTTTGTGTCAGTATGATTTTAGGCCATGTAAGAGCATTAGTTAGAAAAACATATTTGAAAAAGTGACTAACTCATTCCATTTTGCTAAAAATGTGATTCAATAATTATTTGACACTTTATTTGTAACTGGTCCCATAGATGAAGTTGAAATAGAACCATCCCTCTTCTGCTGTTTTCAAAGGCTATAATTTACCCCTAAATCCTTCATTAGAGAGTGCTGTATAATCAAACGGAAATGTCAGGCCCAGCTATACTTGCTAACATGTGCTGAGAGAAAAAGAGCTTTAAGCTCATTTCCTGTGAACTGCTTCTGAAAGCCTGGTTATGGCAGTTGAGTCTCTGGGATCTGTACGGATCTTAAGAAATTTCTCCAAATTTCATATGGAACTAATTTAATTCCTATAAGTTTCATAAGAAACTATTTATCTTCTTCCTACAGTGCAGTCATTAGGAGTTTATAGCCAAGAGGCTTTCTCTTAAACCAGAATAATACTAAATATATCTAAATTTGTATCTATCAATCGATCTCATTTATCATAAACTTTAAATGTCCAAAAGAGTCATTATGAAAAGGGCAAACCAAAAGTAAAGACAGACTTCATGGAACAAATTCAGAGACTGACAGGTCAGAAAGATCAAGGGAAAAGACATGTTTTTCTTCTGATAAATATTTTTAGACATCCTTTAAGCTAAGAGGCATTTTGACTATGTGGGACAAAAGTGGACATTTTCTCTCTTCGAAATGAGTACTTGCAGTATGGAAAATTAAAGTCCATTTACCCACATTTGCCAAACACTTTACAAAAAGGTTTGTCACAAAAGAGTGCAGGTGTTTGATACCTTATCTTTAGTATATTTCCTGACAAACAGCTATTCTTTAGTTTCCTTCTGCCCAGTATTTATTGAGGTGTATCCAAAATAATAATTTCACAGGAAAACTTACTAAAAATAATTTTAAAGATGCTTAGTGCTATGGAATTTTATAGCAGCAAAAAAAAACTGTTAATTTGAAGACTTTTGAGAAAGAGGCAAGTGGAGCTATTTATTTATTTGTTTGTTTATATATGACTATTTTAGAGCAGTTTACAACAAAATTAAGAGGAAAGTATAGAGATCTCCCATATAGCACTACCCCAACACGTGCATAACCTACCCCATTATCAACATCACACACCAGCACTGAATCTCTCTCCAATTCCCTACAACCACAGATCTTTTGATTTTCTCCATAGTTTTGCCTTTTCTAGAAAGTGGTGTGTTTGGAATCTTTCATTGTGTAGTCTTCGCAGATTGTCTTGTTTCATTTAGTAATATGCATTTAAGGCTCCTGCACATCTTTTCATGGCTTGATAACTCATTTCTTTATAGCCATGAATAGTATTCCACTGCCTGGACGTACCACAGATGATTTACCCATTCATCTACTGAGGAACAACTTGGTTGCTTCCAAGTTTCGGCAGTTATGAATAAAGCTGCTACAAACATTTGTGTGTAAGTTTCTATGTGAACATAGGTTTTCAACTTCTTTGGTAAATATCAAGAAGTATAATCGCTGGATCTTATGGAAAGAATATAGTTAATTTTGTAAGTAACTGCCAAGTTGTCTTCCGAAATGGCTGTGCCATTTTACATTCTCACTAGCACCTCATGAGATTCCCAGTTCCTCCACACCCTAGCCAGCATTTGGTGTCGTCAGTATTCTGGATTTTGGCCATTCTAGTAGGTATAGTGATATTTCATTGTTGTTTTAATTTGCATTTCCCTGATGACATATGATGTCAAGTATCCTTTCTTATGCTTATTTGCCATCTATATTATCTTCCTTGGTGAGGTATAAGTTAAGGCCTTGGCCCATTTTTTTCTTTCTTTCTTTCTTTTTTTTTTTTTTGGCCACACCACGCAGCATGTGGGATCTTAGTTCCCTGATCAGTGATTGAATCCTGCCCTCAGCACTGGAAATGTGGAGTCTTAACCACTGGACCAACTGCCAGGGAAGTCCCTTGGCCTATTTTTAATTGTTTTGTTTGCTTTCTTATTGTTGAGTTTTAAGAGTTGTTTGTATATTTTGGATAAGAGTCCTTTATCAGATGTGTCTTTTTCAAATGTTTCTCCCAGTCTGTGGCTTGTCTTCTCATTCTCTTGATATTCTCCTTCACAAAGCAGAGTTATTAAAATTTAATAAAATTGAACTTATTGTTTCTTTCATAGATTGTGTCTTTGGTTCGGTATCTAAAAAGGCCTCACCATACTCAAGGTCATCTATGTTATCTACTATAAGTTTTATAATTTTGTGTTTTAAACTTAGGTCTATGATCCATATTGAATTAAGTTTTGTGAAGAGTGTAATGTCTATGTATAGATTCTTTTTTTTTTTTTTTGGCTTGTGGGTGTTCAGTTCTTCCAGCACAATCTGTTGAAGAATTTATCTTTGCTCCACCATATTCCTTTGCTCCTTTATCAAAAACCAGTTGACTATACTTACGGGGCTTTATTTCTGGGTACTCTGTTCTGTTCTATTGATCTATTAATCTTTTCTTTCACCAATACAATTCTGTCTTGATTACTGTAGCTTCAGGCTGGGCTTTCTTAATGAGCATTGTTCACATAATTAATGCTCAATCTCTCTGTTTACTTATGGAAATTCTAGTAAGTTTTCCCTGAGTGAAACATGTGGAGTGTTTTTTCTAGGTGTGTGTCACTTTTGTCTCCTGTAGTTAAACACCCTTTTCTTGAATCTTCCCTTAGACATGTGGAGAAAGTAGAAAAGAAATATCAGCCTTGAAACAAAAAAGAAGTATGAAACAAAGCAAACTCA
This sequence comes from Monodon monoceros, assembly GCF_005190385.1. Lineage (NCBI taxonomy): Eukaryota > Metazoa > Chordata > Mammalia > Artiodactyla > Monodontidae > Monodon > Monodon monoceros. Next base: position 61,655,924 of record NW_021703781.1, read on the forward strand.
CAAAATCCCCATATATGAAAACTCTGCTTTGAGTTACAGCTTTATACTATTTTTTTCTTTTCTTTGAATTGAATGAAAGATTCTTTAAGTTCTATAGTGCTTTACAATTTTCAAAAATTTCACATGCATGATTTCATATAATCCCTTAATAATCCTTTTTTTATCCCCTACCTCTATATTGTCCCTCCCCCCTTCCCTCTCCGCACTGGTAACTACTGGTTTGTTCTCTATATCTATGAGTATGCTTCATTTTTGTTTTATTCTTTCATTTATTTTTTAGATTCCACATATAAGTGATATACAGTATTTGCTTTTCTCTGACTTCTTTCACTTAGCATAATGCCCTCCAGTCCATCCATGTTGCTTGCAAATGGCAAAACTTCATACTTTTTTATGGCTGAGTAGTATTCCATCGTGTGTACATGTATGTGTGTGTGTGTGTGTGTGTGTGTGTGTGTGTATCTCACAGCTTCTTTATCCATTCATCTGTTAATGGACACTTAGGTTGCTTCCATACCTTGGCAATTATAAATAACACTTCTAAACACTAGCGTGCATGTGTCTTTTCGAATTAGCAGTTTTTGTTTTTGTTTGGATATATACCTAGAAGTAGAATTGCTGGGTCATATGGTACTTCTATTTTTAGTTTTCTGAGAAATCTCCATACTGTTTTCCACAGTGGCTGCACCAATATACATTCCCATCAGTAGTGTGGGTTTCCCTTTTCTCCACACCCTTGTCAACATTTGTTCTTTTTGTTCTTTTTGATAATAGCCATTCTGATAGGTGTCAGGTGATATGTCATTGTGGTTTTGATTTGTTTCACTGATGATGAGCAATGTTGAGCATCTTTTTATGTGCCTGTAGGCCATCTGCATTTTCTATTTAGAAAAATGTCTATTCAGTTCTTCTGCCTATTTTTTAATTGGGTTGTTTTTTGATGTTGGGTTGAATGAGCAGTTCATATATGTTGGATAGTAGCCCCTTATCAGTCATGTCATTTGCAAATATCTTCTCCCATTCAGTAGCTTTTTACTGTTTTCAAAGACCTTTTAGGTTCTTTTACTTTTATCTCTGATCTACAGTTTACTTTAAATTTCTACACATATAAAAGAGGAGCATCCATATGAGTTTTCTAATCAATACTGCACATAGTAATTTAGTATCTATATCTTAACATGAAGATCAACTCCAACTTCTCCATGTAATCTTCCCAAACAGCCAACATTAATCATTAAAAACACAGAACTTCAGAGGTAGAAGGGACTTTGTCCTTTTAATTGAAGCAAAACATAAACAAATCTAATAATTAGCCTCACCTGGGAGAAATATATTTTCTTCCAAAATACAGGAACCTGAATTCTAGATGTACTGAATAAGAAGTTCTATTGGTGGAGCCTAGGTAAATATGAAAAGAAAATGCCCATGTAATTTACCTGAACACTCTACTCCACAATAATTAACCACTGACCAATTCCTTCATTTTTTCAAAGGCAGTATACTGAATGCTTTATCTAATATTTTTTCTCTAAGCAACCACACGAAATGAAGAAACTTAACCCCATGTCATACTGACAGTGAATGTCAACAAAAATCTCAACACAATCTGAAGACTGAAATTTCACTCTTAGCCACCACAATATCATGCCACACTATTATATAATTTCTCCACAGACAGCATGGAGTGAGGTAAAATTGACACCCTGCCTTTTTCTTGAAACAACTATCCATAATTTTTCTAGACGGATGCATTTTTAAAGATAAAGAACATGAGATCTGGAATCATATCCTTTTGAATGAAAATTTAGATCTTCCATTTTCTGATCATATTATCTAGATACAGTTCTTAACTTACCTGAGACTCTTATTTTTGGCATTTGTTTTTTTTTTTTTTGCTTACAAATGGGCTTAGTAATATATTAACTAGGATTTGTTTGAGGATTAAATGAGATAGCATGTGTAAAGTTCATAGCCCTCTGTAGCATGTAACAGTAAGGTATTAACTTCCTTTATTCTTTTTTCTACTCTCCTTTATCATGCTCAGCAACAGTGAGCATACTTTCAGTATGAGCAGAAAAGTATGGTATGTTAATAGCCCCATTGACCTACACTACTGTAGGTCTATATGTGTGTACTGGGACATGTTAGTGAGCATACTTTATGCTGTTCAGTTCTGCTCAGTGTGTTCACTGTGTATACTGAACATACTATATAATATGCCATGAGTAAGAGCTATGAGCTGAGCATAACATTAAGCCAGAATCAAAGAAAAATCCATTGGCCTTGAAATAATTCTGTCTTCTGAGAATATAAATGTATTCTGAGCAATTAAGCAGTATACAGTACTGAATAATGACCAGGCAATGTTGTGAACACTAAAGATCACTTTGTGGCAACATAAATGTTTTAAATTGTGATACTAATTTTGAAAGTTCTGATGCTATGATAGAAGTGAAAACTCCTACTGGGATTTTCCTCCTGTTGATTGCAATGAACATATCTGGAAAAGAAAACCTAAAGCAATCATCTGAGGATTCTGGAAAGTAAACAAAAGGGAGTTGATTATGGAGTGGAGTTAAAACTTGGAGAAGTGACTCACACAAGGCAGAATTTCCTTTTTTTTCTCTCTCTCTCTGACAGCTTTGCAGCAAGTGAAGGCCCCAGGGGCTAAAAAGGATCTCTTGCAGGCAGGAACTTGAAGGAAAATCTCAAAGTAGAGGTACAAAGCAGAGAACTTCCAATTCTGTGTATGAACTTACACATCTTTCAGTCCAACCCCTAATTTGTGTATGCATGAAAGAGATACATACCAAATTAGAAAGGGCTTACTGAATTTGCAACTACTCCCATGAGTGTCAGGTTATTAAATTAGGCATGTACAGAACAAATTCAATCCAATAAATATCACAAGGGCATTGCAAACTAAGAGTTGACAATTTTTTATGGTTGTAACAGTCTACTTTTAAGTTGATAACAACTTCAATTGCATACAAAATTTCTAAACTTTTACTTCCCCCCTTGCTTTGCTATTAGTGTCACAATTTAGGTTTTCTCATATGGTGTAGTCAATAACATATTTTTGTAGGTATAGTTTATTAATACTTTTTAATTTTTATATTAGAATCATGTGATTTACATGCCACCATTACAACATTACAATACTTTGTATTTATCTATATATTTACCTTTACCAGTGAGTTTTATATTTTCAAATACTTTAATGTTGCTCTTTATTATCCTTTCATTTCAAACTGAAGAACTCTCTAACATTTCTTATAAGGCAGGTCTAGAAAGTCTTTATCTCTCCTTTGTTTTTGAAGGATAGTTTTGTAGGGTACAGTCATCTTTGTTGGCAGGGTTTTTTTTTAAATTTTTGTTTGTTTGTTTTGTTTTGTTTTTCCACTCAGCACTTCGAATATATCATCCCACACGCTTTTGGCCTGCTGCAGGGAGCAGGAAATGGGGAGTTGCTATTCAATGGGAATAAATTTCAACTATATAAGATGAATAAGTTCTGGAGATCTGCCATATGACATTGTGCCTATGGTAGTTAACAGGCTGTATTATGTACTTAATATTTGATTAACAGAGTATTTATCATGTTAAGTGTTATTTCTACAAGAAAGAAATTTGAACAGTTTTCATCTATATCATGCTAACTATTGAGCAGTGCTATCACAGAAACAGACACAAACCAAGACAGGAAAACCTCTCAGAACCAAAGTGAGATGTAGAACACACATTCAAACATAAGCCTAACTGCTAAACAGACACAAGAGTGGTCTAGCCAGGTCTCTGAGAACTGAATTAGGGTGTGAACAGTCAGTCATGGAAAGTATAATGGAAATTTTATGATCTTGCATTGATGGTCTGCTAAACCATCATCATTCAGGAAAAGATTATTAAAAAATTCAGACACAACAGATGTAAACTTTCATAATATCTAGCATGTAAGCCAAAATTAATCAACATACTAAGAACAAGGAAAATATGGTACAGTATCAAGAGAAAATACAAAAAACAAAGGCCATCCCTGAGATGATCTAAATGTTGGAATTATGAGCCTGAGGCTTTTGGACAGTTAATCTAATTTTCATTTATAGAACAATACGTCATACTGCAGAGTACAACCCTTTTTTCAGTGGATGAGATACTTTGATTCAAATAGACCATTTTCTAGGCAATAAATCAAATTTCAGTATATTTAAAAGGTTTGAAATCACTAAATTACTCAAAATTACTATAATAAAATTAGCAATGATATATCTGGGGAAATACCTCATAAATAATAATTACACTGCATTTCTAAATAACTAATTGGTTAAATATGAAAATTTAGTTGATATAAGAAACACTTAGAGATGAGAAGAATGTAAATAACATCTAAGTATTACTAAAATTTTAATCAGTCTTTTTGAAAGGATTTTAGGGGTACTCACTGAAAACACAAGCCCAGTGAAAATATAACAAAACATTGGGGAAGTTTTCATACCTCTAGTTGGTGGTGGTTGAATCAGGTTTTGTTTCTTTGTTTTGGGTTTTTTGTGTGTGTGTTTGTTTTTTTCTGGTGTCATGGGAGTCAGAGAAATGCTCTTGGGATATCTGGATTTAACAAAGAGCAGGAGAAACAATTCCAGTTTAGTCAAAGCTTCCTCATACTACATTTAAAATAAGTTTATAGTTTATATGTAAACCCTGTTTACTGCATAGAAAAAATTTTTTTGATTATTTTTATTTTTGGCTGTGTTGGGTCTTCGTTGCTGTGCATGGGCTTTCTCTAGTTGCAGCAAGCAGGAGCTACTCTTCATTGCAGTGCATGGGCTTCTCATTGCTGTGGCTTCTATTGTTGTGGAGCATGGGCTCTAGGCACACAGGTTTCAGTAGTTGTGGCTCGTGGGCTCTAGAGTGCAGGCTCAGTAGTTGTAGCACACGGTCTTAGTTTCTCCATGGCATGTCGGATCTTCCTGGACCAGGCCTTGAACCCATGTCCCCTGCATTGGCAGGTGGACTCAACCATTGCGCCACCAGGGAAGCCCTCCATAGAAAATTTGTAGCTGGTATATAGGACCCCCCCCCCGCAAAATGACTTGCATATTAATTTGTTTATCAATACACCCAAAAGGATGTGCACAAAATTTCATTAATAGTAGATAACATAGATGGAGGTGGCAGAATTACAGGAGAAAAAAAAAGGTATTGAAGAAGTAAAACATTATCATTTGTGTTATTTCATTTTCTTTTTTTTCCATTTACCTTGGTATACCAATGGATACCAGTAACAATCCAGTAACAAAGAACTCATTTATGACTAAGGATGTTAACCATTTGTCATGCAACGCAAATAAAATACCATATTTTATTGTTGTCAATTTACTATGGTGTTTTGTATTTTGGTTGTGTATTAAAATATAATCGTATTGTGTTTAAAAAATAAAATAAAATAAGTTCACATATGAGGCTCTGATAGAAGTGGAAGGTAGATACATGTGGTAAGTGGGCTCTGCTTAATTCAAGGAAACAATTCTGCAATAAACAAATTAACAATACTTAGAATACTTGATAATGTTTTTAAGCATTTACATGAATTGTTATTTTAGTACACATAGAAGACAAGGTTTTGTAGCTATGATCAGCCTCATTTTATAGATAAGTAATCTGAAGTTAAGAGAAATCATGTGGTCATAAAGTAAGCAGGTAAATTAGGATTTAAATTTATGGGTGAATAGAATAAAAAATAGGGTATATATAAACAATAGAATATCATTTCAGCCATATAACAGAAGGAAATATTGCCACTTGCAACAACGTGGATGAACCTGGAGGATATTACACTAAGTGTAGTAAGCTAGACACAGAAAGATAAGTATTGTGTGATTTTACTTATGTGTGGAATCTAAAGAAGTCTAACTCACAGAAGCAGAGAACAGAATGGTGGTTTCTAAGAATTGGGGGTGAGTAGGGAGGAGAATGGGGAGATGTTAGTGAAATGGTACAAACTTTCAGTTATAAGATGAATTAGTTCCAGAGGTCTAACGTACAGCATGGTAACTATAGTTAATAATACTGTATCGTATACTTGAAATTTGCTAAGACAGTAGATCTTAAGTGTCCTCACCACACACACAAAATGGAACTATGTGAGGTGATGGATGTGTTAATTAGCAAGATTGTAGTAAACATTTTACAATGAATACACACATCAAAACATCACATTGTACACCTTATGTACAATTTTTATTTGTCAATTATGCTTCAAAAAAGCTAGAGAAAAAAAGAAACTCAAGGCATTTGATTCAAAGTCCTGGGAACTAACCACTGTGCTATTGGGGCGCCTCATCTATAGCACATAATATGTAAGGAATTGAGAGATCATTTGCAGGAAAACAATACACAGGGGAAAATGACAATGGTGAATTGAAAAAGCCACTTAGTGCCTCACTTTTCCTGCCAGCATCTGAAAGATTATCTGCCAAGGACTATATCAGATATGCAAGTGATGGTAGAACCCTTTAGAACAGTTCTTATATCCCCATATTTGTATGATTCTCCAGCAGAAGTTTACCAGTTCCCCCCCTCCAAAACAATAGTTGCCCTCTTAGGAAAAAAACAAGGAGATGTATTTGTAACTTACATTCTGAATGAAGGAAGATTGGCAAGTGATATTTTAAAATTCCATTTATTTCAATTTGCCATCTCTGAGAGCAGAGACAGTGTTTCTTAACATTGTGGTAATAAATACATGATGTATAATATCTCTTTATTCAATGTATAGTTATTAAGTTCCTGCCAAGATGCAATAAAAGAAAATTAAAATGGCCAGGGGGATATAATATATGGCATTTTTCCCTCTGAAGCATGCTTTTAAATAATGTTCAGTTAGTGCAGTGTCACCGGGCCATTTGGGGACTGTACATTGTGTTATTAATAAATTCTTTGACTGAGATGAATTGAAGTAGCAGAGCTAATGCAGGTTAGATGTATCTTTCAAAGACTGTGAAGAAACCGTTGCACATGGAAGGGAGTGGAATTCACATCATCTGATGACAAATTAACCCAAATTAACATTGTGGGGGGTAAGGATTGGGAAAAGGTCTACTCCTTGCTGCTCAATTCCTTTCTTCCCGAACTTTGTAAATACAAACAGCCAGTTTTAAGGTGCATTACCTGAAGATTGTTCCCAAAGAAAGCAGGTACACTGTCAGATTACAGAGTAGAGCCAGTAGTCATAGGCTTCCACCTCTGCCAGCAGCTTAGAAGGGTCATGATCTCAAAGAATCTATGGTCTTTAAATAGGCCTTTGTTCCTATCAACAACCCCTGTTCCTAAATATGTCCTTATAAATACCTGGGTAGGGCACAGAATTATCCTTCTTGTAAATCTATGCTTTCCTGTGGGAAAATATAGAATAAGTAAAAATAGGATAATATACGAAGAAACAAAGAGATACAGGGACTCTGAATTTTCTTTCAATATTTGCTAAGACGAGGAGAAGGGAAGCAGTATGAATGATTTAGGAAAGAAGCTTCATAAGGCCAGCGCTAGAAAGAAAGGGGAAAAAAAGAGTTATAATCTCCTAAAGAGGTCAGATAATGTGAAAGGCAGTGGGAAAGCTGATTAGCTGGAAGCAGGGACATGTAGAGCAGGGATGTAGAGGAACTACTGCACAAACGTGAAAGCAGCTTGAGCAAGCGTGGGCAGATTTTGCAAAGCTTTTTAAAGATATAGTATAAATATGGAAGAGGGCATATAACATACATTTGCAGCACAAGGGGTTTTTTTTTGTTTTGTTTTTTGCGGTACGCGGGCCTCTCACTGTTGTGGCCTGTCCCGTTGCGGAACACAGGCTCCGGACGCGCAGGCTCAGCGGTCATGGCTCACGGGCCCAGCCACTCCGCGGCATGTGGGATCTTCCCGGACCGGGGCACGAACCCGTGTCCCCTGCATCAGCAGGCGGACTCTTAACCACTGCGCCACCAGGGAAGCCCCACAAGGGGTTTTAGAAACTGAACACTCCTGTACTATCAGCACTTGGCTCAAGAAACTAAATGTTATCAGGTCCCTCAGAACCCCCTATCTTGTTCCATAACAGTCTTCCACACCAAGAATAACTGTTATCCTGAGGTTTAAGGACATGGATTGGTTTTGCCTCCTTTTGTACTTTCAGTCTAAACGTTGTATTTGGGAATTTCATTCATATAGTTGTATGTTGTTATAAATCATCAGTTAGTTTTGTTGTATAGTATTTTATTTGGCAAATGCACCACAGTATATTTATCTAATCCAATGCTGATGGGGGCTTGGGTAATTTCTTATCCATGGATATTACAAATTGTGCTTTTATGAATATTTTAATGCAGATATTTTGGTGACACATGACATACATGCCTTACTCAGGGTAAAACTAAGAGTAGAGAGTCTGTCTCACTTAGTACGGATAAGTTAGGTGTAACATCTATATTAGTACTTCCAAATAACAAAAGGGCTGCACTAACTTGCACTCATAATAGTAGTGTATGATCTTTATATATATATATATATATACATATAAACTATAAAAGATTTTATGTATAAATATAAATATATTTATACATAAAATCTTTTATAGTTTAGCAATTCTCATGTAAGAGATGATTATAATTTTAATTTGTATTTTCCTGATGAATTAAGAAGTTGTAATTTTTTCTCAGCTTTTTATTCATCATTTGGGTATTTTCTTTTATAAAAGTGTTCAAGGTGATTTCATTTTTCTATTGAACTATCTATGTTTAATGTAATCTTACTGATTTTTTGTGAATGACTTGCTTTTCTTTTTCTTTTTTTTCTTTTCCATTATAGTTTAATACAAGATATTGAATACAGTAGGACCTTGTTCTTTATCTATTGTATATATAGTAGTTTGTATCTGCTAATCCCGAACTCCTAATTTATCCCTCTCCTCCTTTTTCCCTTTGTTAACCATAAATCTGTTTTCTATGTCTCTGATTCTGTTTTGTAAAAAGTTCACTTGTATCAAATTTTAGATTCTGCATAAGTGATATATAATACTTGTCTTTCTTTGACTTACATTGCTTAGTATGGTAATCTCTAGGTTGCTGCAAATTGCATTATTTCATTCTCTTTTATGGCTGAGTAATATTTCAAATTATATATATATATGTATATATATAAACACATATGTATATATATATATATATATATATATATATATATATACACACCACATCTTCTTTATCCATTCATCTGTTGATGGACATTGAGGTTGTTTCCATGTCTTGGCTATTGTAAATAGTGCTGCTATGAACATTGGTGTGCATGTATATTTTGAATTAGAGTTTTCTCCAGATACACACCCATGAATGTGTTTACTGGATAATGTAGTAATTTTTTTTTTTTTTAAGGAACCTCCATACTGTTCTCCATAGTGACTGCACCAATTTACATTCCCACCAACAGTGTAGGAGGGTTCCTTTTTTTCCATACCCTCTCCAGCATTTATTATTTGTAGACTTTTTTTTTTAACATCTTTATTGGAGTGTAATTGCTTTACAGTGTTGTGTTAGTTTCTGCTGTATAACAAGGTGAATCAGCTATATGTATACATATATCCCCATATACCCTCCCTCTTGCGTCTCCCTCCCACACTCCCTATCCCATCCCTCTAGGGGGTCACAAAGCACTGAGATGATCTCCCTGTGCTCTGTAGCTGCTTCCCACTAGCTAGTTATTTTACATTTGGTAGTGTATATGTGTCAATGCTACTCTCTTTGTCCCAGCTTACCTTTCCCCATCCCCGTGTCCTTTTTTTTTTAAATTGGAGTATAGTTGATTTACAATGTTGTGTTAGTTTCTGCTGTACAGCAAAGTGAATCAGTTATACAGATACATATATCCACTCTTTTTTAGATTCTTTTCCCATATAGGTCATTACAGAGTATTGAGTAGAGTTCCCTGTGCTATACACTAGGTCCTTATTAGTTATCTAGTTTTTTAATAGCTCTTTATTGGAGTATAATTGCTTTACAATACTGTGTTAGTTTCTGTTGTATCACAAAGAGAATCAACCATATGCATATACATGTCCCCATATCCCCTCCCTCTTGCGTCTCCCTCCCACCCTCCCTATCCCACCCCTCTAGGTCATCACAAAGCACTGAGTTGATCTCCCTGTGCTATGCAGCTGCTTCCCACCAGCCAAATGTAAAATTATTTGTAGACTTTTTGATGATGGCCATTCTGATGAGTGTGAGGAGATACCTCATTGTAGCTTTGATTGTGTTTCTCTAATAATTAACGATGTTGAGCATCATCTCATGTGTCTATTGGCCATCCATATGTCTTCTTTGGAGAAATTTTTATTTAGGTCTTCCGCCCATTTTTTTTTTTTTTTTTTTTTGCGGTACACGGGCCTCTCACTGTTGTGGCCTCTCCCGCTGCAGAGCACAGGCTCAGCGGCCATGGCCCACTGGCCCAGCCACTCCGCGGCATGTGGGATCTTCCCAGACCGGGGCACGAACCCATGTCCCCTGCATCGGCAGGTGGACTCTCAACCACTGCGCCACCAGGGAAGCCTCCGCCCATTTTTTGAAGGCTTCTTTGTTGTTGTTGTTTTTATTGAGTTGCATGAGCTGTTTGTTTGTATATTTTGAAAATTGTCCTCGTTAGTGACATCATTTGCAAATATTTTCTCCCATTCTGTAGGTTGCCTTTTCATTTTGTTTATGGTTTCCTTTGCTGTGCAGAAGTTTTTACATTTGATTAGGTCCCATTTATTTATTTTTGCTTTTATTTCTTTTTCCTTGGGAGACTGACCTAAGAAAATGTCACTATGATTTATGTCTGAGAATGTTTTGTCTAAGTCTCTATGCCATTTTGAGTTTATTTTTGTGTATGGTGTGAAGGACACTGACTCAGTAACTTATATTTATTCTTTGAAGTGAGTGTTTTCTAAGACAGGGGACGAACCATACATTTGTGAAGGATTTAAGGGTAAACCTCCTTTTCCCTGTCTGAATTCCCTCCCATTGCCTCTGTGTTTCCTTTAGTTGTGCTTCCAGACTTACTGCCAGGGCAGAGCTTTGAGCCTTCTGTCTAGACTGGGCTCTTGTGATTTACACAAAAATTGAAGCACCCTTTCCCTTTATCACTATATCTTTACTTTTACTGTAGATGACTCAAGACACTATGTAAAGTTTCCTATTATGTCTTCTTGGCATGGGGACAGAGAAACAAACAAACAAAAAACCATTTAACAGAAGTACTCTCATTTCCTTCCTGGAAATATAATAGAAAAAGATCACTGTGCTGCAGGGTTAGATGCAATTTTAGACATTTCCCCCCTTCACCTTTAAGCATCTATTTGCAAAGAAGAAAGAAAGCATGATATGTCAAAAGTTTTCCCAGTCTCATCCTCTTCCAGAAGCTTGTGGGGACACTCCCACTGTCTGCCTTCCCCATATGTGCCCTGTGTCTGTGGTCAGCGGCTGGACTGGCTAGGGGCTAGCTAAACTGAAATATCTCAGCTACGTTGTCTCCTCTCTACTTCACATGTTTCCTCATCCTCCAGCAGCGTGAGCTTGTTCACATGGTGGAGATACAGAGATTTCCAGAGAATGAACAAAAGTGAACAAAGTCTCTTGAGAGCTAGGCTTAGAACTCGCACAATATTGTTCTGCCACACTGGCCACGGTCTTGTTTTGAGGCCATCCTAGATTTAAGGATGGAGATATAAATACCACCTCTGATCTTTCTCATAAGAAACGTAATACAAAGTCAAGTGGGGACCTGAGTTAGTCCTGCTTTTCAAGCCTTTATTAACTGTGAACTTCACAGCCCAAACTGGGAACTTGACCTTCCTTGTGTTGGGGCACCTAACTCAGTTTCCTTTCAAAACCTAACAGCTACCCCAGGTAGTTCAAACTGAAGTCCTCTCATATTATTGAAAGTTCAATATTGACCCACTTAGAGGCTCAGTCCAATCCTTATTTCCTGTCAAATCGCTGACATCTCTTGAAATGCCAGACTTCATTGCTGCCTGTTTAGCTGAATATTCCTTTTTCCTCCGCAAATTTTTTTCTTTTCCTTGTAGAAAATTTTTCTACTGGTAAGTGGAGGCAGGATAAAACTGAGATTTCAGTCTTATTAGCTCCAGGAGGAAAAAAAAATGCTAAAAGTCTCTATTTTTATAATATCCTGTAAAAGTATTTGCCTATCTATCTTTACAAATACAAAGATACATAAATATAAATATATCTGCTGTAGATTTTTGTATTTGTTTACACAAATCTCAAAAATCTTAAGACATAAAATAAATATACATATATGCTGTAGATTTATGTATTTGCTTATACAAGTCTCAAAAAATTTTTTTAAAATATGAAGCAAATAATTCTCAAAATAGGACTGCCATGATGAAATGTCATATTTAAAAATTGGACCATGTTTACTTTATCTGATAGCGAAATCCTTCAATTAAGTTCAAAATAGAGTGGGAGTAGAAGTCACTTCTCTGAGAATATCAGTTCGTAACTCATTCTGAGTTTCTTCCAATATGCCTGTTTGTCCTGCTGGACATACCCACTTGGATGTTGTCTGGCATCTGGAAGATGGTCCGAAACTGAACTCATCACCTTCACCCTCAAATGCATTCTTTACTCCTTATTCCAGTTTTTAGGTAGCTCCAATATCTACCTCGTTATCTGAACCTGCACAGTTCTTTTTGGTTTCTCTTTTTCCAAGTTCCCCAATCTCAAGCAATGGAAACAAGATGACTACGCAGGTCCCAATTCCTTGAAAAAAGTCCCCTTTCTTCCTAGTGTAGGCTTTCATTACCTCTTCTGTGCAGTACTAGAGCTGCTTAGCCAGCATCCCTGCCTGAAAGTCTCTTCTCCTTGTGGGGGGAAAAAAAAAAAAAAAAGCAGGGGTTTTTGGAGCCACTGAACCTGGAGTTTTAACACTAGCTATCTCATCTCAGGTTTACTTACTATTTGGGGAACCTTAGGAAGTAATTTATCTTGGTGTCTCTGAGCCTTAGTTTCTCTTGCAGCTATATGAGCATAATTAAACATATAGGTGATGCCTTGTGAGTTCATTCTATACTTTAAGTTTAATCTTCAAAATACACAGGTCTGAACACACCAGTCCCTGATACAAGCATCCTTCATGACTCTTCACTGTCCTCAGAATAAAGCACAAACTTCTTAGCTTTTGCAGTCCCCTGTCATTCTTCCCTAAACTTCATGTCTAATATCCTTTCCTACCAACTCCTTAGTGGATTTTATGTTACAGATTGAGTCCTCTCCCATCTCCCATCCACTCTTTTTCTGACCCTGCTTTTCCACTTATGCCTTGATCTGACCTGGAATGCTCTGTAGCCAGGAACCCTAGCTCTAAAGTCAGACTACAGGATTTCACACCCCAGTTCCATTACTTGCAAGCTGTGTGCCCTCGGGCAAATGCCTTAAACACTGTGCCTTTCTTCATCTTCTTGTAAAAGGAAATAATAATAGGACCTGTAGCATAAGATGATTATAAAGGCTAAAACAGTTATTAAAGCACTTAGAATAGTACCAGGTGACAGTAGGTTAGTAAATATTAGTAAAAAATTACACACATCCAACTTTTTATAGCCTTCAAATACCAGCTAAACCACATTCTTCGGGAAGCCTTTTCTAGTGCCGTCAGCTAGTTATGAACCTCCTCTATTCAGAACTCATCCTTCACTTGTAGGCAGCTCTTGTTATTTATTTCTATCAATCAATCATACACTATAATTAAATAAATGTATGTATTACTTCTGCTAAGGCATCTACTCCTTAAAACTATCTCTTTAATCTTTCATCTAATACACCACTAAACACAAAGTAAAATTTCAATAAGTATATAATGAATTAATTTGTCTCATACCCCATTAATAAAAACACACCAAAAGTTAGTTGACTGAATTATTGCCATTTAAAATATTGTAAAAGGTCTCGTAATAGCAGTAGAAAACACTAACTTTACAGCTATATTTTATTTCTATAAAAAAATGGTATACAGCATCTATTTAGGTTAAATCAGTTTAATCTAACTGATCTATCTCAATTAGAGGTCAGAATTAATTGTAATAAAAGGTTTCATTTATACCACATGAAAAATAAACCACACTCACGCACTCACACAAAAATGAGAATTCAATGCCTAAAGGCTGGCATTTCTGGTTTTGTGCCATGTTTAAGTAACACACAGTATATCTAAGGACCTTAAACTCATCAACAAAACAAAACATTATATTTATCCAAACATATATCTATCCCAAATTCTTTATCTGCTCCATGACTTAAAAAAACTGGTTCAGGGTATCAAGACTACACAATGAAAAAAGAACATCCCCTTCAACAAATGGTGGTAGGAAAACTTGACATACACATTCAAAAGAATGAAGTTACCTTATACCATATGGGAAAATTAATTCAAAAGGGATTAAACCTAAGACCAAAAACTATAAAACTACCAAAAGAAGACATAAGGGAAGAGCTTAATGATATTGGATTTGGTTATGATTTCTTGTATATGACACCAAAAGCACAGACAATAAAAGCAAAAATAGGCACATGAGACTACATCAAACTCACTTATGTTCATCAAAGGAAACAATTAATAGAATGAAAAGGCAACCTATGTAATGGGAGAAAACACTAATCACAAGTCTGATAAGGGATTAATATCCAGAATATATAAAAACTCCTATACCTCAACCACCACCATCACCACAACAAAAATAATTTTAAAATGGGAAAAGAAGTTGAAGAGACATTTCTACAAAGTAGACCTACAACTGTCCAACAAGCATATTAAAAGATGCTCAACATTACAAATCACTAGAGAGAAATACAAATCAAAACCTCATACCCACTAGGATGGCCACTATCAAAAATACAAACCAACCAACCAACCAACAATCCCAGAAAGTGACAAGTGTTGTGGAGGATGGGAGAGGAATTGGAACTCTTGGGCATGGCTAGTGGGAAAGTAAAATGGTGCAGCCACTGTGGAAAATAGAACAGAAGTTCTTCCAAAAATTAAAAATAGAATTACCATATGATCCAGAAATGCCACTTCTGGGTATATATACAAATTAATTAAAAGCAGAATCTCAAAGAGATATTTGTACACTCATATTCACCTTAGCATTTATTCACAAGAGCCAAGAGATGGAAGCACCCTAAATGTCTATGGATGGATAAATGAATAAATAACATTATTCATCCTCAAAAAAGAAGGAAATCCTGTAACATGCTACAACATGGGTGCCCCTTGAGGACATTATGCTAAGTGAAATGAGCCAAATAGAAACAAAAAGACAAATAACTACATGAGTTCACTCATATGAGATATCTAAAGTCATCAGATTCATAGAGAAAGAATGGTGACTGCTGGGGGGAGGGGAAACGGGGAGTTGTTATTCCATGGTATAGAGTTTCAGCTTCACAAGATGAAAAAGTTTTAGAGATCTGTTATACAACTTGAATACCACTGAAGTATACACTTAAAGTGGTTAAGGTGGTACATTTTGGTTTTTTTAAATTAAAAAACTTGAAAAAATTTGTTCTGGGTACACAAAATTAATCACCATGTTGTTAATTTGGAAGGAATTACATGTAACACCTGGTTGTTGTTTTTTTAAGATGTTGGGGGTAGGAGCTTATTAATTAATTTATTTTTGCTGTGTTGGGTCTTCGTTTCTGTGTAAGGGCTTTCTCTAGTTGTGGCAAGCGGGGCCACTCTTCATCGCGGTGCGCGGGCCTCTCTTGTTGTGGAGCACAGGCTCCAGATGCGCAGGCTCAGTAGATGTGGCTCACAGGCTTAGTTGCTCCACGGCATGTGGGATCCTCCCAGACCAGGGCTCAAACCCGTGTTCCCTGCATTGGCAGGCAGAGTCTTAACCACTGCGCCACCAGGGAAGCCCGAACACCTGCTTTTTATCTATGTG
This sequence comes from Monodon monoceros, assembly GCF_005190385.1. Lineage (NCBI taxonomy): Eukaryota > Metazoa > Chordata > Mammalia > Artiodactyla > Monodontidae > Monodon > Monodon monoceros. The sequence goes on from NW_021703781.1 coordinate 61,671,894, forward strand.
TTTTTCCTCATTCATTCACTCAAAAATTCAGATCTCTAAGTACAAGTCACTGCTAATTCCCGAGAACAGGCCTTCAGTAATTCAAAGCAGAATAAGGTTTTTAAAACATAAAGGTAGTTGGGTCATGCTTTTCAATTTTCTCTTACATTTCTCTTGTCTCTTTTTGGAGCTACATCCCCTGGGTTCACTTGCCCAGATCCCCTGAGCAGTCAGTCAACCTGTATTTTGAGTGTGTGCCTGCCACATGCATGATAGTGCTGAGAAAAGAAACAGAGTAACCTACTAGGACACAACTGGGCAGGCCAGTCCTCAAGTCTGGGGAGACTGAGAGCTCCCTAAGAGCAGGCAGAGCTATGTTTGCAGTCTTACTCTGTTTCTTCAAGGGTATGTAAAGGGGCCATTGTACTGTCTGCAGGATTTGAATGTAAGAAATGCCTGACCAGGTGAAAATGTTCTCTGTCAGCTTTGGCCAGAGAAAAACTGCCTCTGTGTTCCAGAAAAATGTCTTTTTTCTCCATAAGTGAATCGATCCCTTTGAAAAAGTCCTGATTCTTGTGAGTACCCGTGAGGATGCTTTTGGCTGCAAGGGACAGAAAGGCTATCAGAGCTGGCTTAAATGATGAACACATTTATTGTTTTGTATAATAAGAACAACTGCAGGGGCAGGCACTTCCTGGGTCATTAAATACACAGTGCAATGATGGCCCAGTTTCCCCTTAACTTTTAGCTCTGCCAGCCTCAGTGTGTTGGCCCCTTCCCCGGCCATATAATGTGTCCTGCAGTTCCATCTGGCACATGCTGATAATAAACATTGTGGCAAAGAGTGAGGCTGTCTCTTCTCATGAATCTCTGTAAAAGCTAAACAAGAAAATCTCTTTCTCCATAGCACACCCCTAGCAGACCTCTCCTCACATTTTATTAGGAATCACATCTCTGGACATTCACTGCTAGTGGGAACTGGATTACTTTGTCTTGTAGGCAAATAGTAATGTTTTCTACACTCTGCTACTAACCAGCTGTACAATTTAAGTGTATTTTCCTTGTAGGACCCAATTTTTTTGTTTTTCCTATTTATATTTTTTAATAATTTAATTTTTGGGTGTGTTGGGTCTTCGTTGCTGCACCCAGGCTTTCTCTAGTTGCAGCAAGCAGTGGCTACTCTTTGTTACGGTGCATGGGCTTCTCATTGCTGTGGCTTCTCTTGTTGCAGGGCACAGGCTCTAGGCGCATGGGCTCAGTAGCTGTGGCTTACGGGCTGTAGAGCGCAGGCTCAGCAGCTCTGGTGCACAGGCTTAGTTGCTCTGTGGCATGTGGGATCTTCCCGGACCAGGGCTCGAACCTGTGCCCCTGTATTGGCAGGAGGATTCTTAACCACTGCACCACCAGGGAAGTCCTTGTTTTTCCTATTTAGATGCTATACATCTGCTTGGGAAATTGAATTTTATGTATTTGCCAAATGTAGGATTCTATGCTAGACTGCAGGGTGTTCAAAGATGAAAAGTGCTGTTGCCTTTGACGATCTTAAGGGACTAGAAAAAATAAGTAAATCCCATGCCATTGGATTCAACCTGAGAAGACATAGGTCAAGAGGTGCTGTCAAGGAACATGATACGTGGTGGATCCTGAGACTAAAACTCATGTGAGCTTAGGATCAGGAGTTAGTTAGATGGAGAGAGACTAGGTTCAAAGAGCATAATGTAAGCCTTAGCTAACACCCCTCCTCAAAATTAGCAAGGTCTGGAATTGTCTGTAATTTGGAATAGTAAAATTTCTTTCTCCTGATAAAATGAACAAAAATGCATGACACTGGAGAAGCCTTGAATGCCTAAGGAATAGCCAAGGAAAATAAATAAAGATTCTCCTGGAAGAAAAGAAAAATAAACAAAGAAAAATATTCCGTAATATAAGGTATTAGTGTCTGTCAGCAACCAGCACATTTGGGGGTTGACAGTTTCCTCCAATGTCAGCCCACATTGTATATGAAATAATAAAAGAAGTCTTTTAAATATACCTTGCTGACATGGCACTGATATAGACATCATGCCAGTAAAATGCAAGGCATTATCTAGTGCTTTTAGGGGAAAAAAGAAAATAGGTGAACATATATTTGTAGAGTGAAAGACATTAAAGTTGGGGAAAGACATCATCTCTTCTAGTCCCACCCTTTAATAACAAATGAACAAAAATTCAAGTGGGGATCACTGATTTTCACACAGACCAAACCTGCGCTCCTACTTGAACTACAACATTTCTTGGGATGAATGCTCCAAACATTACTCTTTGGGAAATGTTGGTATAGACCATTCTGGGGAGTTCTCATTCAGAATCTATAGCCTCATCAGCAAGACTCAGCCCACCTCACTAGGGTAACCCAAGAACAGCTCCTAACTTCCAAACACTCCACTAGAAGGCCAGGCATCTCCCAGGCACCAAGGAAAGATACACTGTCTTGGCACTGGGGCCGGTTGGGGGGTTGTTCATGGTATTTGAAGGGCCTGGCTGTTCTCACCACTCCCTCCCTCAGGGTTTAACTATAGTTCTGCATGTAATTAGAAAATCCAGTCCTTAAGATGACTAACAGTGGTAGTAAATCGCAAACATCTTAAATCTTATATTCCAAAGAATTAGTAGACATGACATAGGTGATACTCCTTCTCTCCCCTGATTCAATCTAACATTTAATGAATACCTACCATGTGATGGGAAATGCACTAGGGACATCCCAGTGGCACTTCACTTAGTCCTTTTCACAACCCTCTGAGGCAGGTCTGGTTATCACTTTATATAAGGCAGCTAAAGCTTAGGGAAGTTAACTGAAACTCAAGGCATAGAGCTTGTAAATTGTGGAGTTGGGATGGTAACCTAGGCCTTATGATTCTAAACCAATGTCCTTAAGTCTCCCCAACCATGCCCTGGCCAAACTCAGCCGGCCCTTCTTGGTAATTAGGAGACAAGATTACCAGAGTGACACACAAAATAAGAGCTATTAAAAAAAAGGATAAGTAAGTTGCTTCAAGTGCTACAAAATCACATATGCTAGAAAGATACTGGACAAGTACATTAAAATAATTATTTCTGAGTCCTTATTGTTATTGAAACCAAGTCCCTCTAAAACTGAGTTCTTCTGCCAATTTATGCTTAACCTCTCTATCCAAACTTTACTCTTTCTTTTCCTGAACCTGTTCCCCTCAAGATTGAGGAGTATGAAAGAAAAGGGGGGATTGAAACCATATACAAGCCCCTGTATCCCTGTGCTTTGAAGTAAGAGGCTTTTGCTTTAGTCTCCAGGCCTCCCTTGAGTCTCAAAAGGCTGACTCAAGAGTTAATGACTAGGAACTGTGAAGATGTAGAAACAAAGAAGAGCTGTTGGGCTGGAAAACTGGTAACAGTTTATAGTATAAATCTACCACACAGCAGAGGCATGGAAATCCCAGTTCCCTGAAGATACAGATAAAGGCCTGACACATGTTCCTAAGTTGTTTTTACAGGAAGCAGACCCCCACCAGATGAAAATAGCTGACTGCAAGAACACAGACTCTCGATGGGTTGAGACCAGGGTTGATGATGCTTGAAACTTCACCTTGAGGCCAACCAATCTGAGAATTGTGCACGAGCTGATCACACACCCTGCAGCCCCCTCCCTCACACTGCCTTTAAAACCCCTTCCCTGAAAGCCATCGGGGAGTTCAGGTCTTTGGAGCATGAGCTGCACATTCTCCTTGCTTGGCTCCCTGCAATAAACACTGTACTTTCCCTCACCACAACCCGATGTCAGTACATTGGCTTTACTGAGCACAGGCGAGCAGACCCAAGTCTGGTTTGGTAACATTATTCAGGGACAGACTAAGAACTTTTTTCCAAACTATAGTGCCACAAAATCCATACAGTGACTCTAACAAGGTACTGCTATTATTATCCTCATTTTACAGATAAGAAAATTGAGAATCATAGACCCTAAATAATACATCTCAGGTTATACAACTTAGGATTTAAAGCAAGTAATGTGACAAAACGAATCTGTCCTTGACTATGGTAAATGTTTACAATTCCATAGGGGTTTCCACTGTCTAAATCATGGAAAAGTGGGAAGAACATACTCTAGAGCATCCCTAAATTTATTTAATGAAAAGATAATGTGCTATCCTGATTTCATTGGTGAAAGCTTTGTCAAAGGTCAGAGCTGACCCACAGACCTGCATTCAGGAACACTGACCCCAAGACATCAGCAAAATGGAATTTTCAATTCTCATCTTACACTTACTTTCCAAAACTAGAACAAGAGCATAATCATTCTAGGTATTTTCAGGATGCCATCCACATTTCATTCTGCAAATGACCTTCAAACACATAAAAAATAACTGAATTACATCCCCTCTGATTCCATTATTTTTTTAAATTATTTTTTCCTACACTATACTTCTACTGTTGCATTGGTTGGGCCAAGAAACTACCACCCTCAAAACTTAGAATTTGAAAATGAACCTCAGGTAAGGAAAGGGCATTAACAAGGAGTGGAAGGATAAGCTTTAAGGATGTGAAAATTCCAAGACACTAATATTATTATTATTATTTTTTTACCAGAATGGGCCTATCTGCTGTGGGTATGGGGCCTAAAGAACTTAAAATCGTCAAGTGACTCTCCAAGGGTCACCCAGTGAACTTTGACTAGAGTAGTGATTTTATCAAATAGAAATAATGTAATACTTGAAGGATGCATCTTTAAAATGTGAGTCTTACATGAAATAAATGGCTATATAAAACTGAGTATTTATGAGTACTCTTTATCTCATTTCCCTAGAGAGAGTACTTATATAGTTGCATATACTGTTTCATGAACATCCTTTTGGGCAAATTCCATTGTACTTGTGTTATTTAGAGGCTCTACTTTGATGATTTAACTCTTTTTCTTCTATGCCAATCTTTTAGTATCCTGTACTCACTGCATTCCATCAATTTTTATCTTTACTGTATCCCAAAATCCAATAAAAATGTAGGTTAGGAATAAGTGGAAATAGTTAATATTGCATTTCTGCCCATTGATGTGTGGATGGGAGTTCAAATGAAAAGTCAGCTATCTGCAGTTTTCTAGGTGACACACAATCACTCCCAGGTAGATTAAAGGACCTCAGTAGAGGTTATTCTTAAATCAGAAAATCTTACCTGAGTAAAAAGGGAAAGCTATGTACTTGCTCTGGGGATATCTTCCTATAGTAGTAATATTATTAAATATCATTTAAGGAACATTTAATAATATGAATTCTATTAAGTATTACTTCTAAGTGTCATCTGAAAGATGTGTTGCTTTGAAGTCTGTAGAGTGTTGTGTTTATGTGTGCTGTCATTGTGGAAAAATCAGCAAGGCTGAGAATGACTGTATCCTTGGTGTCTGACATCCTTTTAGAAGAGCTTTTTATTTGTGGGACAGTCACACTAACTGGCTTTTTTTTCCTGGGTGGAAATATTTTGAAATTGGAAGAGCAAGTACACAGCTCCCCCTTTCTACTCAGAGGAGATTATCTCATTTAAGAACAATCTCTACTGAGGCTCCTTAATCTGCCTGGGAGTGATTGTTACCTGGACAAGTCCATAGTGAATTTTCTGCAGAAGCCTCATAATCTGGCATCATTTAGGAAGAAATTTTTATTGTTATGCTGTCAAGTGAGGCTTCTACTATTGGCCTGAGCAACCTGAATCTTCTGAATGTAGGTAACAATTTTGCAGTCAAGATGAAGATGATCTAGAGAATAAAGGAGAAGACCTTTAGACTCAGTCCCAATATAAATATGGATCACTCCCCCACTTGACTGCAGCAAGGAGCACATAGCTGTCTTTCCTCATCTCACCACTGACCAAGAAATTATGACTTCTTCTCGGAGAAATAATTTGAATGTAGGAAAGGTAGATTTCTCTAACAACTTGAAAAAGAGGTACTTCACATTCAGGAAAAACACATGCTCTAATTTAATGGAATCCTAGAAGATCAAGGTTAGACTAGACAGAAAGACACTGCATGATATGTAGTTCAACCTCAATGCATGCTTTAATCCTTGCTACACACCCATGCTGTGCAGTCATTCGAGCAATGGTAGAATACCTACAATGATAGGGAGATCACAACTTCCATATGGTTGGGCAGCTCTAATCATTATTTATTTATGCATTTGTGCAAACATTTATTTAAAGGCTACTTTTGGACAGACATTCTGCTACACAGTGAACCCGATTCACATGGATACATATTCAGAGGGCCCATATTCTGGCAGGAGATGCCACTAATCCAGCAATTACGATAGCACATTCTTCCTTAAATTGAACTGAATTCTCTGCCTAAATCTCACTTACTGTTCCTGGATTAATCTCTTAAAGGCACACATAATGTGTCTAACAATATCCCACAGCCCAAACCCTTCAACCTTCCTGATTTCATCAGGTTCTTTTTTGCATGTTAACAATCCCCATTTCAATTCATTTATAGCTGTATGCATTCATTCATTCAACAAGTATGTTTTAATTATTTATCATGTGCCAGGTTCTGAAGAGAAAGGATAAAAATTTTAGTGACAGTCCCTGTCTTCATGAAGTTGATGATCTGGTGTTCTTTCATCTGTCACTGTTCTTGGATAAAAGAATTCCCCTATAAATACCTCTCTACTTACTAAGTGAAATAAAGTCTAGTCTACAAAGAAGTATGATTGACAGCCCCTGCCTTCACAGACCGTAAAGTCTTGTAAAGCCAAATGTAGTATCTGTATCCTTGTCTGTGTCATGAATCTCCAAGGCAATTAGTTATACGGTAATACTTCCCTAGAGCATCACTCTTGCAGACATCTAAAATATATGATTACTGAGGAGGAACCAAGATGGCAGAGTAGAAGGATGTGCTCTCACTCCCTCTTGCAGAACACCAAAATCACAACTAGCTGCTGGACAATCATCGACAGGAAGACAGTGGAACTCACCAAAAGAGATACCCCACATCCAAAGACAAAGGAGAAGCCACAATGAGACGGTAGGAGGGGCGCAATCAGAGTAAAATCAAATCCCATAACTGGTGGGTGGGTGACTAACAAACTGGAGAAAACTTATACCACAGAAGTCCACCCACTGCAGTGAAGGTTCTGAGCCCCAGGTCAGGCTTCCCAACCTGGGGGTCCGATAACAGGAGGAAGAATTCCTAGAGAATCAGACTTTGAAGCCTAGTGGAAATTGATTGCAGGACTTTGACAGGACTGGGGGAAACAGAGACTCCACTCTTGGAGGGCACACACAAAGTAGTGTGCACATTAGGACCCAGGGGAAGGAGCAGTGACCCCAGGGGAGACTGAACCAGAACTACCTGCTAGTGTTGGAGGGACTACAACAGAGGCAGGGGGTGGCACTCTTTCACCATGGGGACAAGGACACTGGCAGCAGAAGTTCTGGGAAGTACTCCTTGGCGTGATCTCTCCCAGAGTCTGTCATTAGCCCCACCAAAGAGCCCAGATAGGCTCCAGTTTTGGGTTGCCTCAGGCCAAACAACCAACAGGGAGGGAACCCAGCCCCACCCATCAACAGTCAAGTGGATTAAAGTTTTACTGAGCTCTGGCTTCCAGAGCAACAGCCAGCTCTACCACCACCAGTCCCTCCCATCAAGCCTCTTAGATAGCCTCATCCACCAGAGGGCAGACAGCAGGAGCAAGAAGAACTACAGTTCTGCACCCTGTGGAACAAAAACCACATTCACAGAAAGATAGACAAGATGAAAAGGCAGACGGCTATGTACCAGATGAAGGAACAAGATAAAACTCCAGAAAAACAACTAAATGGAGATAGGCAACCTTACAGAAAAAGAATTCAGAATAATGATAGTGAAGATGATCCAGGACCTCGGAAAAAGAATGGAGGCAAAGATAGAGAAGATGCAAGAAATGTTTTAAAAAGACCTAGAAGAATTAAGGAACAAACAAACAGAGATGAACAATACAATAACTGAAATGAAAACTACACTAGAAGGAATCAATAGCAGAATAACTGAGGCAGGAGAATGAACAAGTGACCTGGAAGACAGAATGGTGAAATTCACTGCCGCAGAACAGAATAAAGAAAAAAGAATGAAAAGAAATGAAGACAATCTAAGAGACCTCTGGGACAACCTTAAATGCAACAACATTCGTATTACAAGGGTCCCAGAAGGAGAAGAGAGAGAGAAAGGCCCAGAGAAAATATTTGAAGACATTATAGTCAAAAACTTCCCTAACATGGGAAAGGAAATAGCCACCCAAGTCCAGGAAGAGCAGCGAGTCCAATACAGGATAAATCCAAGGAGAGACACACTGAGACACATAGTAATGAAATTGGCAAAAATTAAACATAAAGAAAAATTATTGAAAGCAGCAAGGGAAAAACAACAAATAATATATAAGAGAACTCCCATAAAGTTAACAGCTGATTTCTCAGCAGAAACTCTACAAGCCAGAAAGGAGTGGCATGATATACTTAAAGTGATGAAAGGGAAGAACCTACAACCAAGATTACTCTACCTGGCAAGGATCTCATTCATATTCGATGGAGAAATCAAAAGCTTTACAGACAAGCAAAAGCTAAGAGAATTCAGCACAACCAAACCAGCTCTACAACAAATGCTTAAGGAACTTCTCTAAGTGAGAAATACAAGAGAAGAAAAGGACCTACAAAAACAAACCCATAACAATTAAGAAAATGGTCATAGGAACATACATATCGATAATTACCTTAAACGTAAATGGATTAAATCCTCCAACCAAAAGACACAGACTTGCTGAATGTATAAAAAACAAGACCCACATATATGCTGTCTACAAGAGACCCACTTCAGACCTAGGGACACATGCAGATTGAGGTGAAAGGATGGTAAAAGATATTCCATGCCAATGGAAGTCAAAAGAAAGCTGGAGAAGCAATACTCATATCAGACAAAAGAGACTTTAAAGTATGTTACAAGAGACAAGGAAGGACACTACATAATAATCAAGGGATCAATCCAAGAAGAAGATAGAACAATTATAAATATATATGCACCCAACATAGGAGCACCTCAATACAACTGCTAACAGCTATAAAAGAGGAAGTTGACAGTAACACAATAATAGTGGAGGACTTTAACACCTCACTTACACCAATGGACAGATCATCCAAAATGAAAATAAATAAGGAAACAGAAGCTTTAAATGACACAATAGACCAGATAGATTTAATTGATAGTTATAGGACATTCCATCCGAAAACAGCAGATTACACTTTCTTCTCAAATGTGCATGGAACATTCTCCAGGATAGATCATATCTTGGGTCACAAATCAAGCCTCAGTAAATTTAAGAAAATTGAAATCATATGAAGCATCTTTTCTGACCACAATACTATGAGATTAGAAATGAATTAGAAGGAAAAAAGCATAAAACACACAAACACTTGGAAGCTAAACAATACGTTGCTAAATAACCAAGAGATCACTGAAGAAATCAAAGAGGAAATCAACAAATACCTAGAGAGAAATGACAATGAAAACAAGAAGATCCAAAACCTGTGGGATGCAGCAAAGCAGTTTAAGAGGGAAGTTTATAGCTATACAAGCCTACCTCAAGAAACAAGAAAAATCTCAAATAAACAATCTAACCTTACACCTAAAGGAACTAGAGCAAGAAGAACAAACAAAACCCAAAGTTAGCAGAAGGAAAGAAATCATAAAGATCAGAGCAGAAATAAATGAAATAGAAAAAAGAAAACAATAGCAAAGATCAATAAAACTAAAAGCTGGTTCTTTGAGAAGATAAACAAAATTGATAAACCATGAGCCAGACTCATCAAGAAAAAGAGGGAGAGGATTCAAATCAATAAAATTAGAAATGAAAAAGGAAAAGTAACAACAGACACCGCAGAAATACAAAGCATCCTAAGAGACTACTACAAGCAACTCTATGCCAATAAAACAGACAACCTGGAAGAAATGGACAAATTCTTAGAAAGGTATAACCTTTCAAGACTAAACCAGGAAGAAACAGAAAATATGAACAAACCAATCACAAGTAATTAAATTGAAACTGTGACTAAAAATCTTCCAACAAACAAAATTTCAGGACCAGATGGCTTCACAGGTGAATTCTATCAAACATTTAGAGAAGAGCTAACACCCATCCTTCTCAAACTCTTCCAAAAAATTACAGAGGAAGGCACACTCCCAAATTCATTCTATGAGGCCACCATCACCCTGACACCAAAACAAGACAAAGATACTACAAAAAAAAATTACAGACCAATATCACTGATAAATATAGATTCAAAAATCCTCAACAAAATACTAGCAAATAGAATCCAACAACACATTAAAAGGATCATACACCACGATCAAGTGGGACTTATCCCAGGGATGCAAGGATTCTTCAATATACACAAATCAATCAATGTGATGCACCATATTAACAAATTGAATATATAAGCCATGTGATCATCTCAATAGATGCAGAAAAAGCCTTTGACAAAATTCAACACCCATTTATGCTAAAAACTCTCTGGAAAGTGGGCATAGAGGGAACCTACCTCAACATAATAAAGTCCACATACGACAAACCCACAGCAAACATCATTCTCAATGTTGAAAAACTGAAAGCATTTCCTCTAAGATCAGGAACAAGACAAGGATATCCACTCTCACCACTATTATTCAACATAGTTTTGTAAGTCCTAGCCACAGCAGTCAGAGAAGAAAAAGAAATAAAAGGAATACAAATAGGAAAAGAAGAAGTAAAACTGTCACTCTTTGCAAATGATACTATATACAGAGAATCCTAAAGATGCCACCAGACAACTACTAGAGCTAATCAATGAATTTGGTAAAGTTGCAGGATACAAAATTAATGCACAGAAATCTCTTGCATTCCTGTACACTAATGATGAAAAATCTGAAAGAGAAATTATGGAAACACTCCCATTTACCATGGCAACAAAAAGCATAAAATACCTAGGAATAAACCTACGTAGGGAGACAAAAGACCTGTATGCAGAAAACTATAAGACACTGATGAAAGAAATTTTAAAGATGATACCCACAGATGGAGAGATATACCATGTTCTCGGATTGGAAGAATCAATATTGTGAAAATGACTATACTACCCAAAGCAATCTACAGATTCAATGCAATCCCTATCAAATTACCAATGGCATTTTTTATGGAACTAGAACAAATCATCTTAAAATTTGTATGGAGACAGAAAAGACCCCTAATAGCAAAAGCAGTCTTGAGGGAAAAAAATGGAGCTGGAGGAATCAGACTCCCTGACTTCAGACTATACTACAAAGCTACAGTAATCAAGACAATATGGTACTGGCACAAAAACAGAAACATAGATCAATGGAACAAGATAGAAAGCCCAGAGGTAAACCCACGCACCTATGGTCAACTAATCTATGATAAAGGAGGCAAAGATATACAATGGAGAAAAGACAGTCTCTTCAGTAAGTGGTGCTGGGAAAACTGGACAGCTACATGTAAAAGAATGAAGTTAGAACACTTCCTAACACCATACACA